>NW_015112957.1:227673-249457 GCF_001443285.1 Poecilia latipinna | reverse complement strand
AATCGTAAGAATAATCGATAGATTACTCGATTACTAAAATATTCGTTTACAACAGCCCTAGTTGTAAGGTTAGAAACCATCACCAGTATTTTTCAGCATCTCATTCAAATTAAAGTCTGAACTTAAAAGTGTCTCCTCTGTGTGTAGATACTGCAATTTCACCAAGAAGGTAACTAATTGAAGTTAATTCATGATTTAAACATGCAACATTATGCATTGTCCAGGACAAATGAAGTGAAATAAATTTTACTTTGTAATCTAACGCCTTGAAATTGGACTTTTGTCTCTTTAAGAAACTCCTGCTCTTTCAGAAGCTCCGCCTTCAGGAGGTCATCACCCTTTAACAATGTTTTTACCAGCGTTGCATTGAGAAGTTGCTACTATAAGAGCTCAGCAGATGTGCAGTTCCACCAGGGAACTGCACATCTGCTGGCTGGCTAGTCTGAAGGAGCTGAATGCAGGCGTTGCGGGGGAGGGCTGATCTGTGAGGCAGAAGCTTGGAAACTGGAGGAGAATGAATGGGTGCCATGGAAAATTAAAGGATTTCTCAAACATGCATGAAAGAATGGAGGCAACACTCCAGGTATGTTTTTGATGAGAGAATAACACCATAGCATGATGGTCAAAAGTCAATTTTACATAACACTGCCCCTTTAAGACTTTCACATAGGACCTAGTTGGTCAGATAGCTTTTTAGCATTTAGCCTTCGTCAATAAAATCATCATTTCGAGAGCTGTTTATGTAGTTATCTTTCACTTAAAAGTACAAGAATAGGGCTTAAAGTTTAATGTATCAAAACATGATCCTAATAATTAAGATCAACATTTCACAGGATTTTTCATGTCGATATTAAGAACCTCTTGTCAGGAGGCCCTGCTGGGACTAGATCCACATCGACAATAATCAAAACAAATCCCTTGCAAATAACACTAAGAGCTGAATGCAACAAAGACTTCCAACCACGACAACAAAGCCCTACACCCCCTCACACGCCTCCATAACGACCAGCTCCAGCAGTAGTTGGACTGCGCTCATTAGAGCTGCTTGGTCTGCAGTTATGCAAGACGTAGTCCTGCCACTTAGTTTCCATCTTAGTAGCCGTGCAAGGTGGCATGGAGGCAGGTTACTATTCCCAGAATCTAACAGATCAAACAATATGACGTTCAACACTTAAATTATGTTGGAACTGTGCGGAAGAAGAAGTAAAACGGAGCCAATAGTTCCTTTACATTTTAACATTATGATGTCTGATGTCATTACAGTACATTTTTTCCCCAGTCCAACATCTCATAAAATCTTGTGTGCAAAGTTTGCTACTGTATAATATATTTATATATTATACAGTATATAATTTATATTTATATTTATATATTATACAGTATATAAATTTTGAAAATTTGTCATTTTCAAAACTGAAAAATATATTGTAGAACAGAATCATAGCATGAAAAAGATATTGTTAGAACAACAAGTTTTAACCTGATATGACTCGTTTTCTGTTGCTGGGGGTGTTGCCGATCTTAACACTGCAAAAAACAAATCTTAGGTATTTTTGGTCTAGTTTCTAGTGAAAATATCTTTGTACATTTGAAATAAAATCAAATTTAAGGCTTTTAAAGGCCTCATTAAGATCATTATGAGTGACATTTAAGACCTGCATCATGACAGAAATGTACAAAAGAAATGCAAGGGACCGAAACTGAAATTTTTGTGGCTCTTGGCAGCAGATTTGTGCTTCTCACATGGCACTCGGCTCTAGCAACCAAGTATTAGGAGCTTGTTAGCAGTAGCCTTAACCGCCTTGGGTCTCAGAGCGCAATGAGTGAAGATGTCTGTGGACGACTCAAACATATGCCTGGTACAAAAGGCGAGTGAGAAAAATCCTTCATAGAAGGTATGAGATTAAACAGCTGTTTAAACAGCCAAAACAAAATTTAAGACCTGTGAGTAACGTATTTAAGGCCAGCTAGTTTCCTCTTTAATGAATTCAAGAAATTTTAAGACCTTCATTTTAGATAAATTAATTCAAGATGTTTTAAGGATGCACGGGCACCACAAGGCAACAATTTAGACCTCAAATAGAGAAATTTTTACTTTGTCTTCTATTGTTGTGAAGATTTTATTTTAGTGGTCTGTGTGAAACATCTAACAGCAGACTGTCATAGCAGAAAAAGAAATTCCCTTCTAAAACACATAAAAACACATTGTTTTAACTAATAATGCAGTTCTTTCAATTTTTTCAAATGCAGACTGTTTTTGTTGTAATTCAAGGTGATTGATTTATTGTAGTGAAAAAGGTTTTCGTCGCTGTTGGTTTCAATGTTGCCTGTTCACCGAGTAAGGACGGCGAATCAGATTCATTGATAAATCTATACACATTTTCATAAATCTGGTGGGGAAAAAAAGAGAAATGAACATTTCTCCTTGTGCGTACATCGTTTTAGTCATAAAAGTACACAGAGTTTTAATGCATCTGGGTTTTGGACTAGGAGGACTGTGCCTGAGCCAATTTTGGAGGCATCATACTTGGACTGAGTTATTAGCTTTGGTTTTGGCTGAATTCAAGTCATTTTAGGGCCAAACTTCTTTTATGAGCTGACTTTTGATTCTGTTTAGATGGATCAGACATTTCTAATGAAGGAGTAGAAGGATCAAACCGGCGAAGATTGATAGAAAGTGCATTTTGCCTTTCGTTCCTTCCATTTTAGGAACATAAAAAAGGAAGATTGAAGTATGAGGTGGAGCCTGAGAGAATGAGCTCTTCTCAAAACTGCACTTCTGGAGACTTTCAGTCAGAGTGATATAAAACTTTTTAGTCCTTGGAAGACCTCTTATGAATTATAGCATCTCACAGCAGATCCAAAAGGACATCAGTTGTTCACAGCCTCTCCGAGTGAGGCTGTGAACACCCAATTGGTTTTACAGGAAACCTGGAGCTGGGAAAAATAATTGTAATTTAAAACATTAAATATTGTTAACCTCTTCTATTAATTACAAAGAATTAGGAACTAGTAACAGTTGAGTTGCATCATGCTGAGTCATAATGAAACGAGTATGTACTGATGACATTTTTTATGCTACTGTATGTATAGCGCTAAATACAAATGATAATCAAAGTCAAGTTAAGTTCATTTGTAAATCACAAAATAAACATTACATTGCAGCGGCAAAAATAAAGAGAAGTAGTGGAAAGTTCCAGTTCAGACTAGAATGATTAACGTTCTAGTAATGAATAATCAAAGGCAACTCCAAACAAATGAGGTTTCAGCCTTGATTTAAAGGGGGGCTTCTTTGCCATCCCCCTAATCATTGGACTCCTCTTTGAACTCTGTCTGTGCGACCAAAAAAACCTTCTGAGAAACATCCATCCATTCGATTTATCCAGTCCCCATCTCCAGCAGTCATTGGGCGAAAGGTGTGGTGCGCCCTACACTGGTTGCCATTCCAGAAGACATATAGTGCTTTATGATTTAAAATCTGAAGTCTTATGTGATATTTGGCTCAACTGTAATCAGTCATATCTCTAAGTAGGGTACGCCAACAGTACCACAGGGACAAAACCCATGTCTCACTTTCCACACATTTTACAACTGCACACTGCTATGTATCGATTCTCCTACGATCTCCCAACAAAACAAAGTGTACCTTGTGCGTGTAATATGACAAAATGTGAAACGGTTTGAAAACGTTTGCAAGCAACTCGCACACACAAGTCACAACACCTGGAGAGAAACGCGTACTCACGACTGAAATCACTAAAAACAGTCTCAGTAGACTTGACTAGACGACCTCTTGGTCAAAACCTTTCGGGTACATAAGCAGAGCTCATCTGAGCCTCTTGCTAAGGAGAAACATACTTCACCGAGAGAATCTGGAAAACCTACACATGGCTTGTAGCCCCTTAAATGCAGCCCCGTCGCCCTTCACATACGTTGAGAGAAGTTCAGAATTAAAAACCGAGATCAAACTCGACGAGGTTTTAAAAGTCTCAGAGGAGCTGAGAGAGAGGGTACGGGGTGCAGCAGCAGCAGCAGCACAGAGGGAGAGTGTGAAAGTAAAGTTTTTGGCGAGTAAACTCCTGCTTTCTCAAGTCTTAAAAATGCTCTCTGAAATCCCACTCGGCTCTCCAACTGAGCCTAAGCTTTATTTTCTCCCTTTTTTCTTTCCCCCTTGCTCCTGCTCTTTTTTCTCTCTTTTTCTCCTTGTTCTTCCTCCTTCACTCGGTTTGGAGGCTGTCAAAGATGGCACACACACGCACGCACACACACACACACACACACACACACACAAATACACACCTCTTGGCTCTTTTTCCAGAGGAAGAAAGAAGAAAAGGTAACGGGTTAAGGGGATGTGGGGGGGGAGTGGCAAGAAAAGATGAGGGGAGGGCCAGAAAACATATTCTGCTGATTAAGTAAGTGTTTGCTTCAACCTTCATTACCTGAAAGCCACAGCAGAGCCTTGAGCTGCAGAGCAACCTGGGCCTGTGCTTTGCAGATATATAGTACACAGCAAAGGTTTCCATTCCTCTTTTCACACTCAAGACATTTCACACAATAGAACAACAGAAAGTAGTGCATAATTGTGAAGTGGAAGAAAAATGTCTTTCTCAGGGAAAACTTTTGCCATGTAGAGCAATGATCCCCCACCCAAATACTAGCATCCCACTGTCCTGTTACATGTCTCACTGCTAAAGTTCATCTTATTTAGCTGAACTGGTTACTAGCAAGTGTCTATAGAGTTTAATAACATGTTGAAGAGTCATTAGCATCAGGTGTGGTGGAGCAGGAAACATGAAGAAAGCTAACCCTACACACAGCGGTGACAACATCATGCCATCGGGTGTGTCACACCTGGTGGTTCGGTAGATTAGGGAACACACTTTCACACTGCACTGTGTCAAACGAGTCAAACCCTGTGAAAATCCTGTTCCCTTCCTCGTCTGTGGTGGTGCTGAATCAAGAGTTATCGAAGGAAGCAACACAAAAACCTCTGAACAAGACACTTAGCGCAACATAAAATGTAAACAATAATGGAGTGGCGTCAGACTTTAGCAGTTGTAGGATTTCTCTAGTCTTTGGTAAAAGGCCAGGAGCCATTCCTCTCACTAGCTCTAGACTCACACATTTGTTTTGGTTGTATTTACCCAGAATTCACTGAACTATAGTTGGCTTCCTGACTTTGGAGCGCACTCCGGTCTGCTTGGCATTCATATGCATATGAACCAGATCAGAGTTCACTTTGTAGGCGGACAAGAGTTCACTCTTCTGTCAGAGTGCGATTGTGCGTTCATACCTCCCCGAATAAACAGGACTTTCTATGCAGAGAAACTAGAGTTTGATTAAAGTGGACGAAGCAGGGCTGGTGTGAATGCACCCTTAGTAAAGTGCAGTGAGTTTTGTGTTTGACATATAAAAATGTATGGTATGAATGGTTTTTCAATGTTCAGCACAAAAGAGAGTGAACTAGAACCAATTGAAAAAACAAAGCCAGGAGCAAATTTAACTCAAACTGACCCACACCCTTGGGAGTTAGACTTTAAGGTGACGATAAACACCTCCCCTGGCCAGGTGTCCTCCCTCTCTGTGGTGCGCTGTGTAATCCTCGGCTCAGATCACTGTGAGCGAAAGGATACAGAGCACAGGACTTGTTGCCAAAGTCCCCTCCTCCTCCTCCGTCTTGGCACAACATCCAGTTCCCCGCCAGTGAGGAGACACCTACGGGAGTCCTGTGGAAGTGTGTGTGTGTGTGTGTGTGTGTGTGTGTGTGTGTGTGTGTGTGTGTGTGTGTGTATGCCTGTGTATGTGAGAAAAGAGCTGGTTACACAACCTCGCTCTCTTTATCATCCACAGATTCTGCAGGAATCGTTGGCAAAACCAGCACACAGGCAACGTGTTGGGCAAAACATCACTCAAAGCACGCACCCCCGGGGGTCTTCAATTAGACTCTAAATACCTCACCAAGCATCGAGGGGTCTTAATTACTTCAGACTGTTGAGAAAGACAGCGGACCAGCTCAAGCCGAGGGCTTACCGAGGATATACCTGTTTAGAATAGACTCTAAAGCCTGAAATCAGAGGGGCTTTCCTGTGCTGTTGATCTAGAGCTACAGACAGAGGAAGCCCTCTCTGTGCATCAGAACTGGCTGTTGCTGCTGGTGTGCTGTGGATGTATTTATAGCTGGGGGGCGAGCGACTACTGCAGGATTAATTCTTGAAGCAGAGAGCGCCGAGAGAAGCAGAGGCAGCAAAGGTCCACGGATCAAGTGGGGAAGAGTTAAAAATATAGCTGAGGCTGCATGTATTTGCTCTCTTGGATACAAAGCGTTGGTTCGCAAACAGACCAGGGTGCACAAACATTCAAGACTCAGAGAGATCCATCGATCAGCGCTATGAGTTATAAAATCAACGACCTTTTCCTAAATCAGCAAAGAAAGGCATTAAAGGCCAAACTGGAAGAGGGGAAGCGTCAATGCAAGGAACACCAGAGCAAACACGAGTTTGTATTTCTGGCCTTATTAGGGAATCATATTCATTTCTTTTTACTGTGCAACTCAAACTGAAACTCAATACACACCTTAGCCTTCAACCTGACCAAGGACCCAAAACTGACGGTGCAACTCAATTAGGACCAGGTTTGGTCCTCAAAAGGACTGGTTTTCAAAAAGTTAGAGTACTGCAACAGCAGGAGTAAACAAGACACAGACTCCCATCTCTCTCAGAGACACTCTTCAGTTAATTGTGGGAGCTTCCAAGGTGGTCCCGGACCAGAAGGAATAAACAGTCCCTTCTGCGACTTCTGAGTGGGAGGCACCCAACAACGAAGGTCGTGAGGAAGGACCAGGGTACTGGATCCTGATCAGTTGCCCAAACCATTGAATCAGTTTCAAGAAATTTTATGGAAATAGCAAGGCTTATCTGGAAATCACTGTAGAGTCAAAATGTACTAATCAGTTTCTTAGGTTTATCTTAGAAGGGGATGAGACGGCTTTGTTTGCAGCAACGGAGGTAAAGCAATCATAAAACTAAATGAGAAGAAACTAAATTACATTGTAGAATCAAATTATGAGAGTTGTTGCTGTGAATCAAAACAAGACACTTTACAAGAGGTTAGATTTATGTCCAGTCATAAAGAACCCCAAGAGTCACAATCCATCCAACTCTATAGCTGTCAATAGACAAGGCAGGTTCACTAGTCTACTACAAGGTTCTCATTCATTCCAGTAAAGTCCAGTGCAATCATATTTTCAGATTCAGAACAAATAAATAGTCTACCTAAGGTTGCAGTTTGGAAATGGCACCAGAGGAAGTGGACAAGCAATCGTTTCTCAATAGCCAAGGGTCCAGATCCTGCGTACAAAGCAAAGCGTAGAACAATGGGCTGGTTTTTACAAGGCTAATCGTTTTATGTCTAATGGTAAAAAGTTGTCCAGGAAATCGCAGCAAACTGCATCGAATTATTGCAGCAATCACTCAACAGGAACAAGCACAAGGTGACACTGGAGAGACTTAACTACCTTTTAGCAGGAAGAAACTTCCAGAAACCAGGCTTAGGATATACCAAAACTGGTAGGTTGGTAGGAGTACAGGAAGGGGAGTTGGTCAAGTAGGGCGTCATTGAAATTCATCCAAACCTGACACAGTCAAGAAAGGTTTAGTTATCCCCTCATGCATTTATTACCTAGCTAATTAAGACAATATTTCATGTCTTTATCAAACATTATTTTGAAGTGGTACCTGACCTGGGGACAACTTTAGCAACCACACAAACTGTAAAGATACATTCACATGACAGGTTTCAGTAGGAATCTCTTGGAGTTAAAAACCCCTAATTTCTAAGTAATGTGACTAAAAACCCAAATCTGAAGTAATCTATATTCTTAATAAGACTGCATTGTACAGTCCATACACAGGGCTCTCTGTGGGGAGGCTGGACCAACAAATTAAATGTTTGAGAATCCCAGACTTGGATAATAGTATCATAGATTGCCTCTACTCCCCGCGGAGGCCACTGGGCTCTCATGTAAGACCTTTAAAGATTTGACATTTGCAGACATGGAAATCAGCTGTGATCAGTGCCAGACTGAGCCAGATCACAAAGAAGAGGGTGCGGGGGGATGAGTGGAGAGGGCAAGGGAAGGGAAATGAAGTCTGGGAGTGAGAGTATCAAGTGTGAACGTCAGCGTTGTGGACAACGTTCCTGGAGGAATTTGAGGATGAGGACAGCTTCACTGTGTCTCAATTAAGGCAGTGACAAAGGAGGAAAGACGAGCGGGGGGCGGGAGGGAAGAAGGTGAGATGTAAAGCAGGAGACGATGCAGAGGGGATGGGATGGATGGGTGAAGTGATGGATGTATGGGCAGGACAGCGGAGGTTTGGGAGGGAGGTAGACAGGAACGAGACGAACAGAGGTAATCTGAGGGACAACAAAGCGGCTGTCTGAAACCTTCAGCACAAAGAATCATCAACCAAGTAGTGGCAACTGATTTGATCCAATATGGACTTTGGACCAGATACCAACATCATCCAACGACTGGACCCTCCTCCAGCTGTGGCTGAAAGGTCTATCAACTGATCCAGAAGAAGTGGTTCCCCATTGTGTTCATCTGCACAACCTTCTTCAGGAAGGTCGACTGAAACATAGCTAATTTTTCAAGCAATACCTGCGCAGGATATGTAGAAGTTATAAATGCTCAAGGTTACTGGGACGGTTGCTTCTACGCAGGAATAGCGTATTTTTAAACACCCACTTCTTTTTAGCCACTAAAATTTATCATATAGTCAATTTAATGAGAGAAAATGACTGTAGTTTGCTGTACGGAGAAGAAAGTAAGAGGCCTAACCTTCCCCCACCTGTTGTTGCACATTGTCAGCTGGATAAAATAATATTACACTTTCCTAGAAATTCAAATCAAATATTCTGAAGTAATTTGGTCTCAAAACATGTTTTTGTTCACATCTATGTAACAAAAATGAAAATAATAATAAATGTATTCATTAAGTTCATTTTAGTAATAGGTAGTTTATATCATTTTAGTAGCAGAAGGATGACTTTCTGTTTGAAATGTCACTGGATCATGTTATATGCTTATATTTTAAATTTGTGTAAATATCACTTTTTTTCAAAGAAATGAAACCACAACAACAGTTTATAGTGTATAGTTTGCACTCAACAGGAAAACTTTGACACAATATATCAGTATTTAAAAGGTAGCAAAAACATAAACAGCAGCTGCTTTTGCCAATCATAGTAATGGTGCTAAAATGCAAATAAAAAGGGTTAAAAAATGTTTTAAAAAAATTCCACAATTGTATGAAAAAAAATTCCAGTCTTATTTTATCTCTTTTTTTGTTGTTTTTTGGGACACATGTCAATCTCTCATGTGCACATGTGGCAACACAGAGGGGGGCGAAACAGCACTAATTCTTTATGTGAAAGGGTTCTGGGTTAGAAAATGTGAGTATTTTCTAGATATTTAATTCACTATAAATGTATATATGTGAATGATCTTAGTTTCCAACTATGAACAAAGAAAAACAATCTCAAGTGGCTCTTTCTTTGCAGGTCTGTACACGTATGAATCAATAATACACCACGGCAGCAGAAACGATTCAATAAGCCTGCGAGTCTTCGATGGTTGCTATTAACCCCAAGGAAAGGCTCAATAAACAAGCGGGGCAGGTATCAGTGATCTAATTATAACAGCCGTGCGCTGCAGGAACTGTCACAGGAAGTCAGAGGGTTTTCTTCCCTGACACTCGTTAAGAGTAATCAGCTGGAGGGTCTGAGGAGCAGCAGCACTGGAGAGCATGACCGGTGTGCACACATTAGACCTGAGCTGACTGGGGCTTTGGCAAAGGGACATTTGGGATCCCCAAGTTTCGGCAGCTCAAAACAGGGATTTACTGATTTTAATAAATGGGTGATTTGCAAAAGCTTGGGGGTGTTTTATAAATATATTTATTTCCAGTAAAACGCAATCCCACATCACATATGAGGCTATTTGTGAACCAACACAATATTTTGAAACAATAGTGTCTTACTGCTAACATAACCCTTGATCCTCAGAATAACAAAATGAAACGCTAGCATGTTTCATGTGTATGTTAAGCACCTAGCATAGCTGATATAGCCCTTTTGGTCTAATTGAAAGTTTATTGGTCTGTTTTCATGGAATCAGACATTTCTGGAACTTCGGCTCAGTTCACCCTTTAGTCAGTTTATACCCTCATTTCCTTCCCCCATTTGGTTTAACTCCGTTACTGGAATGGATTATCACAAAGTCTAATCGAAAAGACCTGCAGTTTATTCTCATTAGAAACAACAAGCCAGAAAAATTATTTTGGAAAAATGGCATTGTCGTGAAACAGAGGCAAAAAACAGTTTGTAGTCAAAATTAATCTATTATGACTTGAAAACATTAAAAAACAAAAAAAAAAAAAAAAAAAAAAAAACCATGTGTCTCAAAACTGGTTTGTGCCCCAGGGGCCCGCGTCCTATTACATATGAGCGAGACTGCAGCTCCAACAAACCCTTCTACCCCACGCTGACCACAACTCCAAGCGGAGCACACACACAATCACACACACTCCGCTGGTGGTTCCATCACCTTGGAAGTGATGGAAGCAGGTTGGGAAGAAGTTTCTTACCTTCCGCAGGTGCGACTGAGAAGACTTGGATCTTTTGTTCTAAATTTAAAACAAAAAAAAGGATATGGGTTGCAGACCATTTTAAGACACCAGCTCCGGGGGCGCGTGGTTTGTTTCAGGTAGAAGAAGACCACGGGGGCCAGCGTGGGGTAGGGAAGGCTCTCCCCGCCGCCGTGCGTCGAACCCTCGTCCCCAGCCACAGAGATCCCGTCGGGCGCCGGAGACACCGGCTCCATCACCAGCTCGCCGCCACCGCCGACACACTCCACAGCTCCCGTTCCCAGCCCAGACAGGTCGTTCAGCCGGATGAAAGTCCTTGGCAGAGAGGAGCGGCCCTCTGAGCCCCTGGCGTCGGGGAGCGCAGAGACACTTCCCCCATCCTCGGCCATCACTCAGCTCCTGCGGGTGATCAAATGGTGGACGACTATGTGTGAAATTTCAACCTACTGAGCCGACTTTATGAAATAAATAATAATAGCTTTGTTTTGTGTTTGCACAGGTGGCTTAAATTACCTAGTTTAATTTGTTACCGTTAGTCTTGTTAAACTAATGCTAAAGTCTAACTAGAAATGAAATTTAAATAAATTTACAGTCTGAATGTAAAGAAAGAACACAGATTATTTTAGAAACGCTAAAAAAATACATTTTGGAAGGTATTGTATATTAGTCGTTAAAAATAATTTTAACCTAATTTAGTAGAAGATGTTTCTTTAATTAGCCAACAGCTCTTGTTTTTCCATTATCTGCAGGTCTAGGAGAGAGCAGTGAGACTGACAGGCTTATGGATTACACTATGACAGAATGCAAAGTGGAGAAACCAACAGCCAATAGCATATCAAGTAACATTGTGCCTACATATTTCAGTTTCCCAAGCAACATTTTCTTTTGAATATTCTAATGTGCGAGGGGGGAAAACAATAATAAATGAGCGAATGGGAGGATTTCTGTGAATAAGTAGAAGTTCTGTTCCACAGAAAAATCTGCAAATGCTGAACTGCAAATAGGTGGGGATTCGCTGTATTACATCTAAAAGGTTTATTTTTAAAGACTTCTGGTTGAAAAAGTTTGTTTTTGGACAAAGGATACAACTTTGTCCACAACTTTAGCCAGCTTAGAAACAGCACTAATCCTAATGCTAACATAAGATTTGCTAGCAAACTCAGCACAATCCTCAGTGGAACTGCAAATCTGTCAAATCACAGTCATCATGCATTAGACATTTCACACAACCTCTTGTTTTCAACATTTGATGGGTTATTAGCTTTGTGTCAGGTGTGATGTCTGGACCCCTACAACTCATTCTAAGACCCTCATCTAAACCATTTTCGCAATAATTGTTAAGATTAAAACAGCATGTTTTCCTAACATAGTGCAGCCTGTCATGCAGGGTGTCATGGATAAAAATTAATCTTGGAGGGCGTTAAATATTTTTACTTATTTATAATTATTTCAATTTTAATCAAGTACATTTGGTTCCAAATGTGATATTGAACGATGATTTACATTTTCATTGGGAATTTATTTTGGTAATAATTGACATTTTTCCATGTACAGTGTCCACTTTGTCCAAAACATTGTGTAAGTTTATATCCAGTCTAAGGTACTTTAGCAACGATGTTAGCAAGCTGAGCTTCATACCTCTAACGGTAGAAAGGGCGTTTACGTTCCAACTTCTCAGAAAAGTTCTCAACTATTTAAAACTTTTGAGCAACAGCTTATGCCTTCTTCTACTTTGTCATTTGCTTTTAGCATGACAAAATGAGGAAAAACAATAATAATAAAAATAAGCTAAAACTTAATACAATTTAGTAGATAGTTATACTATAAGCAAAAATTTACGTTTTATTTTAATGCATCTAGTCCACATGAGCTCCATAAGCAAAGAGTATTCCAGGTAATCTCTTTCTACACCGATGAACCACAGCAGTGCAGTTATTTTTGTGGGTCTTCTGTCACATCTGTCTCATTTCTTTCTCATTATGTTCCATTAAGATTCAAATATAAGCTAAAAAAGTTAATGACTGAGAGAAAACATCAAACAGTATGAATAAAAGCATTAGTTACATTTTTTTGTCCAATTCTTCTGAATCATTAGCCTAGCGATGCATTAGCCTCGCTCAGGATCACGAATGTCAGCGTTAACGGCATTGCCACCTGCTGGCATGGAATAGGTATTACAGCAGTTTTGACTTAACCTGCAGACTGCACAGAAACAGTCAATAAAAGGGTAGAAAAATATCTTAATAAAATACATATGCAAGTAGTGTAGCAAAGGCCTTGATTGAATAAGATTTTTTTAAAAGAATTTTATTGTAGTTTGGAGCGAATGAGTTTGTTTAATTTCCATAATACTGACTCATAAAAAACTGCGTGCAACTTGCAACACCAATTTTACTGTCTGCTACTTGTTTCAGATTCATCTATGCAAAAAAGCTAATTAGCCTCAAAAATACTTTAAACATCCTCAATTCTAAACCACACAATGGTTTGCTGAGGAATAATATGTTACTGTCCAAAATATGTATGCAAATCTTTGCATCTTATTATAGCTTCCAGTTTGCTTTGATCCCTTAGTTTACAGAGAATAAACGAATAAAATCATTTGTTCAAACGGAACTAATTTGTCAGTTTTTTTAATATTATTGCGCTCGTTACTGAGCCTCTGTCAGTTCAGACAGTGCTGCATTCCTTTTCAACAGAAACAAAGCACCGATCACCCGCAGTCCGTATTATCCGCTCCTACACTTAAGCAGCATCCTCACAATAAAACCTCCCATCATGTGTTGATTTAATGTATTTATTTTCGCAAAGATATACTGCTCGATTCGTTCTCTCTCTTTTTAATTTTATTTTATTACCTGTAATGGACTCTGTAGATGTGCCAAAAGCGCGCCCTGTCATCACATGATCAGTTTCTGTCCAAGCCGTAAAGTCCGCACCAGCCTGGGGGAGAAAAAAAACTCCATTTGCAAAAAAAAAAGAAAAAAAAAAAAAGGAAAGATTAAACGAAGGAAAGGTGAACAACGTGTTGTAGGAAGACTATCAAAAAAAAAAGAAAAAAAAGGAAAAACCAAACAAAAAAAGCGGAGACCCTCTTCTTGTGGGTTTGGTGCGTCAAGCGGAGCGTATATAGTTTCCAGGTGGTGCGCCGCGCCGCGCTCTGCTGCAGACGCGGTGCGCTCAGGCCCCGGTCTCCCCCCCCCCCCCAGGACCCCCGCCGGCGCCTCTCCGGGAGCGCTCACCGACACCTCATGACCATCTCATATGGAGAAAAAAAATAAACAAATAAAAAAAATCCCATTAAACCTTTTTTATTAGAATAATGACGCCGTGCGCAAACTTCCTTCTTCTCAGGACAAGCAGAGGAAAGCCTTCTTTACAAAAAACAGAGAGGAGAGAAATAACCAATCCCGGCTGGCTTTCCTCATTCGGGAAGAGAATCCAACACTTCCAGCCGCATCCAGACGCCGTTTTCCTTGCTCGCTGGTTCCTCAGTAGTTATGCATTCTTAAAAGATCCATGGAGATGCTGCTGCGCATCCTCGTCGTTGCGCACTGAAAGCCTCGCGCCCCCTCGGCGCCCCCACCTCCTCTCTTCCTCCGCTGTTGCGCACATGAAAGACCGGGTGCTCCTGCTCTCGCACTGGTCTGCTCCAGACTGCACCGCTCGGTTCCGTCCATCCGCGAAGCTCTCACAGCTGGATCATGATGGGAGAGAGAGAGAGAGAGAGAGAGAGATGGGGGACGGAGTAGTGGTGGGGTGTGTGGGTGTTCTCCAAAACTTCTCACTCCCCCCTCCTTCGCCCCGACGCGCGGACAGCTCTGCGCCAATCGGAGCGCGCGGACGCTCGGAGCTCCCTCCTCTCCGGTTGGGCTGGGTTTGTCAGTTGAAGTTCGAGCCGGGGCGCGAGAGAGAGAGAGAGAGAGAGAGAGAGAGAGAGAGGTGAACTGGCGAAACAGCTGGAATCCTAATATCCGCCGACAGCCAATGAGAAGCGAGGTAGTGACGGCATGCGAGGAGCGCCGCGGCGCGATTGGTGCAGAGGGATTTACGAAGGGAAAGTTTGAGGAGGAGGGGGAAGAAGTTGCCGCACGTGGAAAACGAGAACTTGAAAGGTGGAAAAAGTTAAAGAAAAAAAAAACGTCTCGGGTTTTTTTTTTTATTATTCCTTCAGAAACACGAAATTACCTCGAGTCAAAATCAAAACACACACAAAAACAAACGGACTGATTTGTTTGACATTACTCAAACCAGTTGAAACCTTCGTAAAACTTGATTTTATTTGAGGAATGGATTTTCAGAGAATGAGTACGAGCAATATTCAGTGATAAATTTGTTTCGCTTGAACAAATGATTTTTTATTTATATTTTTTAGCTAAGAAAAATATTTGTAAGCCATTACTTAACTCAAAATAGCCAGCACGAGGCAAGCATCTGGTATTATTTGTCCATAATTGTGAAGCGATAGCACAAAGTCACTCATTTTGGACGTGAACTGTCATTTTTAAGCCTCGGCACACTTTTTAAATGAGTTTTAGGTCTGGAATTTTAAACTTCTGAATACTATTGCGAGCTATTATTATTCCATATCAGATTTTGTGTGGAGAAAAATAAAAGAAAGTTGATTTATTTGTTCACTTGCTTCATACGTGTGGGGCGCAGAACTCTCTCTCTCTCTCTCACACACATACATACACACGCACACGCACACACACGCACACACACACACACACACACACACACACACACACACACACACACACACACACACTGCACCTAGTGGCCACTAGAGGAAGTAGTTTCCCCAGGCTGTTTGCATCTCGCGCTCTCTCTCATACACACACGGTTAGATCCACAGCTGGTTTGCAAACTACAACACCCCGAGGTAGAGCTGCTCTTTCTACTTTTTTATGTGATAGAGGGATTTATAAACCCTGCTGCACCCATACACACACTTCTAATCAGTCATTTGGAAAATGATTCACTACGCAGCAGCAGTTAACTTTATTTTCATTACAGCGTATCATCATTGATCTGAGAGCGGCTGGGAGCGAATCGATGGCGAGGACCGATTTCTTTTTCATGGCGTCTGTTCCCGCCATGGTGCGGCGGATATGAATCGCCTGGGCTGGGGGAAGTGAAAAACCAAACAGGTGATTCAACTTTTAAAAAAAATAAAATAAGTTAATTTGTTACAAGTAATAAAATTAAGTTTATCCAAGTTGTCATGTTGAACAAATAAGTTTGACCAACTTAATTCGATAACACGTAATGTTTTGTTGTTGTTTTTTTAAGTTGGAGCTTCATTCTCTTTTTTCAGTGTATAGAAGGCAAAAAAAATCAACCACATGACCTAAAATCAACCAAAAAATAAAATAAAATGTAGGTTATGTGGTCTGGGGGGTGGAGGTTGCATCTACCAAGTTCTTCCTGCTAATCTTTTGAACCTCAGTTGGGTTGATCAGTTGGAGGAACGCATTGAGGCACTTCAGAAAGAAACAAACAGAAGGGGAAGCTAGCTAACACCTGACAGGTTAGGAATTAATAAGAAGCAATTATTATGTTTTTATTATTTATTAAATGTAATCAAGTTTTGATGTGCAATCGAAATCCGCCAACAGCAGCAGAGGGGATCGGACCGTTTTTCAAAGACAGACTTTATTTTTATTTTATTGCATTTTAAAGGGGCAGTATTATGTAACATTGGCTTTTTGAGTTTCCATCATTCTATCATCTTAATCCCATATCTTTCATGCATGTTTGAGAAATCCTTTGATCTCCTTTGGCAACCATTCAGCTGTGCAAAACGCCTGGGTGAACCTAGCCCCGCCTTTAAGACTAAGCTCCTCCTCAGAGCTTCCAAGCTTCCACATTACAGAACAGCTCTCCCCCCGCACTCCTCTCACAAGGCGGAGTTTCAGAAGGATGAGGAGTTCTTAAAGCAACAGAGGACCAATTTCAAGACGTTAAACTACAAAGCAAAATTTCTTTTTAAGTATATATACAGCATTTTTATAAAAACTGAAGCTACCATAGCTAACTGATTATGCTATAAGATGGTGCCTGGAAAATACATAATACTGCCTCTTTAGCCAGGCCCTTACACAAATATTACAATATTTTTTTCGTTTTTTAAAAATACAAAAACTCAGAGTGGAACCTTTGTATTTGTGTGTTTCTGGTACAGCCATAAATTGTTTATGAGTGAATGTAGCACTAATTCTGGTCCCCCAATAGAACAGAAACATTTAAGAAATGTCTCGAGTCCTTGTCAAACGGCGTTTTGACTAAAGTACAAAGGGTTGGAGTCCCAGTTTACAGCGTCTCAACTAAAGTTCTACAGCTTTTTATTTCTCTTTCTCACTGTTAATGTTTTAATTATGCTTTTTAAATCTCTTTCTCTTTCTCACATGCTGTTTTTATTTTAATTATGTAAAGTACTTTGAAATGCCATGCTGCTGAAATGTGCTATACAAATAAAATTTGATTGATTGATGTGGGACAAAAAGGGAATTACAAAACACTTATCTCTAGAAGTCAGAAATTCTTAACTTCGTGCTTCTCCTGACTACCAGTAGTTCATTTTTGTCCTCTGTAGAGGACATTTCTAAACTTGAATATCTCCCACCCCCTACATTCTACTGAATTAATTCCTTTTGGTATCTGGAGAGGACATTTAGGGCTTTTAAATGATACCACGTCTGAAGGGGTGGGGCTTTTGTACGTACCTTTTTCTAATTCATAAAAATGGTGTTCATCAGTAATAACACATTTTATGGGAAGAGACAAAGTAAGTGCATAAAACCCTTTATTACCTTACAAAGACTGTGGGATTTTAAAAAAATGGTAATTGGACAATATTTTTTTTCCTGGTAGTCAGGAGGTTAATTGAAAAAAACTTAGAAAGTCTTTTAACCCCCTGTTGGACCAAGAAACCCTCTGCTGCCTTAAAACAAAGTCTGTATTCTTGGCAATGGCATATTTAAGCCTTTTCTGCAAAATTTAATGACAGAAAGAAAATTTTCCTTCCACTCAAATATGACCTTATTATACAGATCTCCAAAACATAATAATCTTAAGTGCACTTACAGCCCACTTCCCCTTTCATCTCTTCCCAAAGCTATTAGTGATTTAGGGGGGAAATAGCGTTTCAAAATGCTGCCCCTGTCTGCTCAGATTCAGGGGCAACAGCCAGTCGCCCTCTCGGTAATGAGAGGGAGATTTTTATAGAGGCAGATATCTTTGTAGAGGTTATGATAGATCATCTTGTCCCTACTTAACTTACTAAGAATGTAGTGATTAGTTGATCTGAGATCACGGTTCTCATGTCTTTTAATCTACGTAGTTTTATGGTTTGTTTTATGTCTCCGATGATGTCCGTTTGGTTTTTGGTTGGACCCGAACACAGACGGGTCAGAGGCAAAGATGTAAATTAAAGAGTTTTAGTGTTAAAAAAAAAGCAAAGACTTTTTACAGTACTGGCATTAAAAAGAACAGAGTAACAGAAGACCCCAGTAAGGTTTAATGAAAAACCAGGAGCATAAATTATAATAAATACAAAAGGAACTATGTGAGCTAATCAGAGGGGATGTAGAACAGCCGTGGCAGAGAGGCAGCAGGAAAACTGAGGGAGGGATGCTAACACAAAAGGAGCTGGATTAAAACTCAAAAAAATAAAAAAAAAAAAGGGAGGGGGCACACCCAAACTAACAGAAGAGAATAAACTGAAAAGGAACAGAAACTAATGAGGAAGGAATGAAACAACATGGCAAGGTGTAAACGACAATAATGAACCCAGAAATGATATGAAAGGACACAGAATACTAACACCTGTTGACAATGACAGCTGTAAAGGACGGAGATGCTAATTTAAATTTAGAAACAACGCAAAAAGACATATGGTTAAAAAAGGTCCATGTTTAAATTAAACATGGATCTCCTTGTATGAGCTGATTTCGGGGAGAAGATGGATGTATTTTGTATAATACTACTGATACTGTTTTTTAAAGGCTTATCACGTGAACAAGCTTATTCACATGTGATTTTAATCGTTTTTCTCATTTAATGGAAACGCCACAATTGCGAAATTGCAATTGTGGAAAATCCACAACGTTTTGCGCACATTGTAAAGGAAATGCAGCTTATGTGTTCATCCATCCATCATTTAATTACTTTGTCCCTTCTCCATCAGCCCCAGGTTCACTGATGTCCTCGTCAACCAACTACCGCACAATCATCTGTTTGTCAATCCATACAACCATAAATCAATCCATCTTTGCAGGTTCCATTCCCAAGCTCAGCCTCTGAAAATCAATCTGCAATAAAGTCACAGAGAGCCTCTGTGTCTGTACTTTCAGAAACGGAGCCAAAACCTAATACCTCTGATAATTTTGAGTCTGGAAAAGTACAGGACCTGAACTTGAGAAATGCTTTGGAACTCTTCGCCAAGAACAAAACCGACGAAGGGGATGGATCAGACTTAGCATGGAAGAAGAAGAAAAAACACACAACACAGCTACAGCTCCTGCTGTCAAGTGTGAAACTAAGATTAGTATCGGTGAGCAGAGTGAGCGTCAGAACAATCAGAAGCATTTGCTTCAAATTCCAACGGGACGCTTAGAAGAAGGGTTTCAGCTTTACAGCAGTGTTTATAATGTGCAGTGACACAACCGAGATTATTAATGATCCAACATTTGTGATTCACATCAGTGTACAGTCCGTCATCCGTTGAAAGTACAAGAAGGGAGTATCGCAGGAAAACAACATGCTAGAAGGTAATTTTCGGTTAATGTATGAATTCAATTTGTCCAGAGTGGGGGAGACGTCAACCCACCAAAACGGGCAGAAGGAAAACCGCTCAGTTGAAATGACTGTGTGTTGAAAATATGTCAGGCTGTTTCCTTTTAATCACAGAAATCAGCTGAAGTTGAATGTGATGGCTGCGGTTGCTGTGAGATCCAGGAAGTTATTTGCTTATGTTGTTCAACTCGGTGGTTCTTTAGCCAAGCAGCCCACTCTGAAATTAAGTGCCAGCGAGCCTGCACTCATTTAGAGCTGGCAAACGGTCATTTTCTGATGGATGATCAAGAAAAAAAAAGACACTTTTTAAATTTCAAAACAACCAAAAAAAAAAAAGTGGGTGTGCTTTCATCACTTTTTGACTAACATAAGAAGGAAGAAAACACCCTGTCAACACATTTTGATTTTACTGTATACACACTCTGATTAGTTCAGAGAAATAAGTGACATCAGCTTTTCCACGGCAACACATCAGCAAGAGAGAGGTAGTGACAAAATAAAAGGGGCAACATGTGTTGCGAAATAACTAAAGGTTCAAAGTTCGGAACCTAAACAGGCCTAAGAATGTTGGTAGTTCAAAGTACTGAAGAGTTTTTAACTCAAGACTACAGTCAACAGGATCAAAAATGCCTGACTAGCAAGAAGCAGTGGTGATAATTAGTGGACTATTCTTAACGGAAACGATGTCGCCAACATCCACTGGATGAATGTTGTTCAGTTGTTTTTTTGTTTTTTGGGGGGATTTTTCTCCTTTGTTGCCATCACCGCGCCTTCAAAGGCAGGATGCTGGCTAGTCCTCGGGGGACAGCCCCACATGTTGGGATATCAGGAAAACACAAACCAGCATGTCATCCTTCCAATCAGACTAGATCACTCTTAACACATCAATCACACGTGGTATTAAAATCTCCAAAGATTATATACAGAGCTATCAAAGTAATCGGCACATCCTTAAGATTGTCAGAAGGGGAAGATTGGGTCAGAAAACAGAAGAGAAATCTTGCCATGTGTACTGGGCGTAAGAGACGCAGTTGTTGCTGTCCATCTATTCCGCAAAGGTTGTAGAGTCTGTTGAAGTTCATTTAACTGCTTGATCTATTTGGAGTCCATCAATTCGCACTTGGTGGGAAACATTTAAGGCAATTGAAAATCTTCCAACAAAGGAATCTTCCAGCAAATTATCTATGAGGTCAGATTGTCCAAAGCCAGAGAGGGGCTTTGGTTGTATGGTTGGTTGGTGCAAGCTGCATCCATGGTCAAAGACTCTCAACAATCAGGATGGGACTAGAGTAAAGCTAGGCCAAAACGACATGAAGAACCAAGACAATGATCCCAAAGACAGAGTCAAATCTACAACAGGGTTGGTGAAAAAGAAACAAAAGTTCAAGTCCAGACCTACTGATGGTTTGGAAGTCGTAAGACGCATCTATCCATTTTTTATACCCACTTTCCTTAGTACACCCTTCAACATAATCTCAAAAACTTTGGATCAAATCAAAATTTTAATTCAGTTCACATATTCACGCAATGATGGAAAACCCATAAAAAATTTACCCATTCTTCTTAGATTGTGAATAACTTTGTCATATTTTTGAAATGTGTACATGTGTCTTGGTGAAAATCTTGGTGAAATCTTCAATTGTGTGTTCAGTAATGTACAACAGTCTTTTTTAAATAACATGCCTGTGTTTTCTCCCCCTCAGAGATTCAAGTTTCTCTAACTCAGCATTTTTGTTTTCACTGTGTCCAAGTCCAGCTTCATAGGGTTGAAATGATTTGCGAACAGTTTCTCCCTGTTTTTATTTTGGGTCTATGCAAATTTTCCAACTTCTCTTGGAAACAGTACTTTAAGAAACCCAGTGACCTTCAAGACTTTTTTTAAATGAAAACATACATTTTTACAATCCTATAGTGCTAACAGTGAGATCAATAATAGTACAGGGAATCAATCTATGATATGTCTGCCTTTTGTTGACTTTGATACTACAATCCATCTTAAGGACTATTCACTCTGCCCAAAACATCCAATGGGTGTTTTTTGTTGCTACCCCTAATTACATACAAGTGTCGCCACAAAGCCAGATCGTTTCCAGTTGGACTCTAAGCTAGGGTACGTCAGTATTGAAGTTACCCCAAGAAAGGCTGACCCCTTCTCACGTTGCTTTGGTTTTCTTCAACAATGCAAGAACAAGCATGTTATGCAATTGACCTATTCAAATTCCCTTTGGGTGAGGATAAGTGGGCACATTCTGTCATTGGTTGGTTGGATGGTTGGTTGGATCAGTTTTTCAACCACTGTGCCGTGGCACACTAGTGTACCGTGAGTGATCGTCAGG
>NW_015112957.1:222795-223349 GCF_001443285.1 Poecilia latipinna | reverse complement strand
ATCACCCATGGAGGAAATTGTTTTATTTAAATTGGTTCATTTTTCAGAGGATACAAACTGAGGGTATCGTGATTTTAGTAATTACATGTTTATAAGAGCGATTTTCTGTTGTCCTTCCATGGAAGCGGGCAGCATCCAGATGGAAATAAAACACTTTTTAATATAAGTTGCTGCTTTGACATGATCACAGAACTGCCAAAACATATGTACAAAAATACCAGACAAAGTGAATCACAGCAACGTCATCAGCCGGTGTAACGCTGAACTGATGCGGTGAAGCTACTAGTAGCAGGAGAGGAGCTGCGCCAACAAGCTACAAATACTGAAGAGAAGGAGAGCTGCCATCGATACAGTTGCAGCCAAGCATGTTTTAATGTTACGAAATACAGTTTTACCAAGTTGCTCAAAGTCTAAACTGGTATTGTTGTGCATTTAAGGTGTAAAGTTTACCTTCTTCGACCAAACGCCCCCCAAAGGAATCCCAGCGCCCCCTTTTGTAAAAATGCCCACCAGCGCCCCCTGCCATCCTCTGAACACTCCCCCTGGGGGGCGGT
>NW_015112957.1:206471-220496 GCF_001443285.1 Poecilia latipinna | reverse complement strand
CAGGAGGGAAATAAAGCCGCTGCACGTAAACTCGGCGTGAACAAAACCGGATTTGGAGACGGAGAACTGCGTCCTTAACATATCCAGCAGTTATTAGGACGCAGCCCTCTGCTGCCCTCTGCTGGGTCCTTATGGGAAACAGAGAGCAGCACAGATACCAGCGGCCTGTAGCCCGGTGCGGCTGATATATGTATGTTTCCAGGAGGGGGGAGGGCGGTTCAAAAAAATTTGAAGGTACGGTTTATAGTATGGTGCGCTCATAGTCCGGAAAATACGGTAATTGGTCTTAAAAGATTTTTTGAAAACGAATTCATTATCTGCAAATAACGCCATGTTTGAGTGTCTCTGCTGTAGTAGTGACTAGCGGCGTAATCATGTAATTTTATTACTACTAGATGGCAGTAGGTACAGAGCATTTTACATTAAAACAAGAGAATTACTACATTCATGCATCACACACCAGTGTTGTGGCACTGTTGAGGTGTTCAGGTGTATTTTTGAAGTGGACATGTTAAGTGCAATTTGAAATAAGAAATGTAAAATATGATAAAAAATATTTTTTTGTATTTATTTGATTCCTATTCAAGACACTTTGATAAGAATGACTATATACTTTATATAATATAGGCGACTACAGAATATCTTTGTTTACATTTTTGGTTGGTGGTGTGCCTCGTGATTTTTTTCAATTAAAACAATGTACCTTGGCTCAAAAAAGGTTGAAAAACACTGGGTTGGATGACTGATGTCAAAGTTAAACATGTAGGCCCTCTAATGTAATTTCTAGGCTAAAAAGATAACATTTTTCATCAACTCAGTTCATATTCTGTAATTTACACGAACCCCGTTCACACCAAGTGTCATCTAAAGGCACATAACAAACATGCATTTTCATTTCGAAACATACATCCAATCTAATCATACAGAAGATTTCAAATTCAAGTGAAAATTTCCAATTCAATCCTGGTTACAAAACAACAGAGTCGAGTCGAGTTGAGTTGAGTTGACGATGCCAAGTACTCACTCACTAACTCACTAACTTTACAGCAATTCTTCACACTGAGCAGGCAGGTGGAAAACATCAGATCATCATCCATCAGAATCTGGTTTAGTGTGAGCATCCTTCTGCCAGGACCAACAGGGGTTTGAGAAGCATACACAGAAAAATACTCCAGAAGCACTGTGCATGTCAACGAAAAATGTTGACAGTTAACAGAAGTAGTAGCGTCTTTAGTGGCTTCATCTGGGTGTGAAACGGGGATAAATAGATAAACTAGCAGCAGAACAATCAATGGGATGAAAACCAGAGTGCATACAGTTACTGGCTTTGTCAGGGTACATAGTATTCTGTTTAGAGAGAATGTTAAGTAATTGGAGGCAATGCAGGCTTTTCCCTTCCAATGAGGTTTGACAGCTGAGATGTAACTTCCATGAAGAGAGAAAAACAAAAACGTAATCAAGCATATTGAGTCAATTCATCCTGATCTATGTACGCCGAGTCACTGTGAATGTCATACAGTTCAGATCCAGAAACGCTATTGGCGTCTAACAGCTTCTGCTGTGTCTCATTTCTAATCCAGATATCTGTTCTTGTAGAGAGTTGTGACACTTGCGGTGCAGAAGTTTTTGATTTGTCCAAAGAAATCCAAAACGCTGAAGATCAATGTTATGCATGCTGGAGTGTCAGACGCTGAGAAAGGCTTTAAAGTCATAGGCATGCAATTCGGATATCCAATAGTTTCAAGGGGTATTATTATGTCTTCCCAGTACATCCAAGTTTGTTTCATCTTGTCACGCAGTGAAAGCTTACCCCCACTGCTTTGTTATGCACAAATATATTATCTTAAAGTTTGGAAACTTTGGAAAAACTGCCCTGACCACCACTTACAAAAGACCACTGGCTGGACAAATGTTCTGGGCCGGATAGGACAGGAAGGGCAAAAGGTGATTGCGGCTGGACTCACATTTCTATTTACTTGCTGAATGATAAATAAAAGAAAACGAGCATGGCAGTTTATTTTAGCCCACATGCAATTCAAACAATACTGTAATAGCGAGCCGTCTTTGTGACTCATGCGGTTGCTCCCATGCGTGTGTGTGGGCGGGCTATGGGAGCCAGAAGAGGGTCGACAGCAATATCTGTCATTTAGAAACAGAAATCGCTTTTAATTGAAAAATGCTAAACACGAGGCGTCGGACTACACAGACCTGCGCATGGAGCTCTGCCGCTCATGGCCGCTGTCCTGTACCAGGAGTCAGAATCCAGCGGTACATGGTTCACATGTCTGGTAACCTTGGTTACAGAGTGGTGCAGCAGAAAGGAACATTTTCAACACTTCATAAATTATACGTCTATAATGACACGTGAGCGAAAATAGAGGAAGGAAGACAGAAGAGGAAACAGCGAGACAAAAAAATTAATTTCACAAAAAAAAAAAAGAGAGGAAAAGATGGTGAGACTGTCCAACGTGGGGAATGGCAAATAGGACAAGATGATGTGATTAACAAAGAGAATCAGAAAATAAATGTAATAAAAAATAAAGGGGGAAAAAAAGGGAGGTGGAATATGAGACGAAGAAAAAGAAATTAGGAAAGGTGGAAACGGGGCCCAGAATGCAGGATAGACTAATCAAAAATGAAGAGCAAGAAGAGGACCTAAATGTAAATTGCACACAAATAAAAGTTGCTACCAAACAGGGCGAGAACTGTGGAAAACAGTACGACAAATGAAGGCAGCGTATTGGGCCCCTCAGCGTTTCAGTCGCTGCCTTTCATCTCTTCTTTGTGAGCCTCCTCCAGCTCCATCAGACTCGGCTCCCCGGAGCCCGACGCTCCCTCTGGGGATCTCAGAGAGTCAGGCGAGGACAAGCTGCTGTCCCCTGGGTCCTGGCAAGACGATGAGGGGATCCTACTCTGGAGCGTACGATGCTAATGAGTGAGGTGTAAAGACTGAGACAACTAGAACACTGATTTGCTAACTAACTATATGGGATGCATTTGTAGCGATTCTTCTTTGTTTTTTTGTTGTTGTTTTTTTATCTTTTTGAGTATAAAGTCCACACAGTTCAAGCAAAAAAGGTTCCTCACGTTTGAACATTACACAAAAAGTACAGAAAATACCCAGACTTCAGGCTTCCCCAACCTCTTTAGCAGCCAAAACAATCCTTTCGTTGTCATCAAAGCAAGAAAAAAGTGTTTATGTTGCTAACATGATTGAACAGCTTCTCCTTGGCTTTGCTAGCTCTGCCCCGTTTGATTGGACTAGTTTTTTTCCCTGTTCCTCATGTTGCAAATGGCCAACAGTCTCTGGAAAGGATAAGTGCTGTCCAGAGTTAAAGACCAGAGCGGTTCATATCATTCTCCAGCCGTTTCCCCGAAATGAAACCAGCAGCTGAACCAGAGATCAATATTTCCATTTGCGTGATGGCAAGAGTGTATATTGAATTATTGGAACGATGTGTAGGAATTATTGAACTCTGTGTGTGCGCAGGGAACGACAGGAACACTGAAATAAGTAAGGAAAGAATGTCCGACCGTCACGGCATGTCTGCCATCTTTAAATGTTCTTGAACTCTTCCTAATTTTCTCATGTCAACGAGTTTCAAGCTTTTTAGGCTCATGAGAGAAAATAAACACTAGGAAATGTGAAATGATCTGAAATGGCAAACTTTGGTGCATTTGCAGCAAGCATCAACTGTAGTCGCAATACTTTCGTTGGAAGATTATGAATTAATTATAAGACATTAGAAAAACCAGCAATTTTTTCCCAATTTAATCTACCTCAGATATCTTTATTGACCACCTTCGAAATTTGATTGAGTTTCTGTCCTTATTGATGGAGGAACATTAACACCAGGCTGACTTTGAGCAACTTCTTCCTTGACTTACAAACGTTACCCAAGTTATGTATATGTTGAGCCTTGAAAAACAGACTCATTGCTTGAACTATAATGTTTATTAGTTAGTTTTAGACACGTGTCCCCTGTATTTATTTGTAGATTTTTTTTTTCCCCCCTTGCTTTCCCAAAGACATAACTTTTAAATGCTGTGAGGCTACTCGGATGCCCAGTTGCTCAGGAAAATAACTCAACAATAAACTGGCCATTTCTGGGTCAGATCCTCCACACTGCAGTGTGATTATGACTCACTCTCAAGCAATTTGCTTGCGAAGCACACTACAAACTAAAAGCTCCTTGAAAAAACCCGTCATATTAGTAAATTACACGTCACTGGCCTAAATACAAATGAAAATTACTCTAAAACTCACATCTTATAGATTAATGTCTTGCATCAACAGGCACCAGAGTCAACATTCCTAGAGCCAATCCATGTTTGTACTCAAACATCTGACAATGTTAAATTTTTTTTCTTACTTTTTAATGTTAAAATGTTTAAATTTTAGATAGTTAATGCCGCCACTATTTTTAGTTTCTCTGTTTTTTCTTGTCATAGAAGTTACATGTGGACTGGGATTTTCTGTTTAGCTGTGAAGCTATCCTGGAGAGAGTGCATGCCTGTCAAATTTTGGACTTGAGAATACAGGAAGTAGCTATCCGTCCCATGAAGAAAACTACCGTAAGAGGTAAGAAGGGGGCAGGGGGAGGAGAGGGTGGAGACTACAGACTCCCGTCAGAGTGGGGGAAGGCTGGGGAGGTGGAAGGGGGTGCGGGGCAATTTTCGATGTAATTACCGTACTCCAATACGGGAAATTTACGGGACGATGCTAATACGGGAGCACGCCGGAACAGAGAGGTAAATTACGGTAGCTTCCTGACCAAAACGGGAGTCTTTACAGGTATGACTGAGAGCGTCATGGCAACCTGAGTACCTGTTGCCGGTAGCACAAAGACAAAGCAATGGAAGAATCTATCGCTACAACCAAGGCTGCGTTCACACTGCAGCCTGAAGTGACCCAATTACGATTTTTTTGTCAAATTGGATTTTTTTATTTTATTTTTTTGTCCTGGCCGTTCACACATCCAAATATACGCGACCTGTATGTGAGCTCCAGAGTGAACGGGCAAACGACCTGAAAGTGTCCCACATGTGCAGTAGGGGACGCAATAACGTCAGCTTTCTGAAGCCATTTTTATGGCCAACCGCCATAGAAAGAAGTGCTCAGTGTTTGTGGAAGTGAACATGGATGCTAACGGCGGAGCAGAGCTTACACATTTGAAGTTGTTGTCCGACCGGAGCAGCAGCATTCAGCATGACTGAATCCTCAGTATAGTCCATCATGGTTGTTGTTTTTCTTCTCGCTTGCGCGTATCAGGACACAGAATAGTGAGGTTTGCTGGGTATCAATGACATTCAGTTGGATGAATGTGACCTGGACGTCACATTTGAATCAGATACGTAGTGACCTGGGTCGCATTCGAAAAGAGTCCGACCTGTGTTGTTCAGACTGTCATGAAAAGATACAGGTCGCATTACGTAAAAAAAAAAAAAAAAAAAATCTGAATTGGGTCACTTAAGGCTGCAATGTGAACGCAGCCTGACTCTGGAAGTTTTACTTTGTTTCTTTTCCAGATTCAGTCGCTACAATAATTAGTCCAGGCGTGTTGTCTGGGCTAACATAGCTAGCGCTAGCTTATGCCAACTACATAGCATTTAAAATGCTCATGCTATCTTTTTTGATGGAAGCACCTTATCTGCACTCTTGCTTCTGCAAAGAAACATGCAACATAAAATACATGTGTAGCCAAGCTGGAGGGATTTTCCATGTGCAAAAAGACATGACACAGAGTTCAAACAGGCATGCAGAGTTCACGACGCTTCCCTTTCATTCCTGAGTCTCTGTCCACCACCAGTCTATTATGGAAATGCGTTGCTCCCGATTATCATGTGACTGGGGTGAGACCGGCCAGGCTGGAATGTCATCTGGATGCAGATCAGAGGGAAGGAGGGGAGTTTCACCGGGGGGAAACAGATGTGGTGTCGTAGGTGGGAGAACATTTCCATGAGCCACAGAAAACCCATACCGTGTACATACCGAGCACTGATGGCGTCACATTCACGTCGCAGCCTGATCGGATGTGGGCCTGGAAGCATGTGTGTGTGTATGTGTGTATGTGTGTACGTGTGTGTTGTCTGGTAATATGAAGGCAGTAACCGTTCTCTGAGCAGGTCTCTTCTGTCAGGACCATCGCGCTTCATTAACTAAAGAAAGGGTGACGGGAACGTGTTGGTTTCCGGCCGTATCCGGGCGCTCAGTGTTTGTGCGCTGCTGCTTACCCCCCCCCCCCCCTTGTCCTCCCCCGGCCTTCAGCTTCATTTCCAGCGGTCTGGAGAGAGTTACGGCCACAATAACGAGAAGCCACGCAAGTGTTTAGCTCCGCCGCTGCAACATATCCAGAAGAAAAATGATCTGCAGCTTTTATCCATGTTCTTTGTGGCCACAGCTCTGTTTGGAGTTTGGATGTCTCATCAAAATGGAATCCGACTTCCACTTTATCAATCTTTATTTCAAGGCGGCCGGGAGCCTGTGGAGCTGCTCGCAGATGTGACATGCCTCCTGAGGTTTAACTCTCGGTTTTGGGCTTTAAAAACAGAAAATATTATGTAAGATGTTATGGCTAAAATTAATAGTTTGTGTAACTTTGTGGAAAAAGGGAGATACCCACCTACTTAAGTATATATCTCACAGACAATCTTCAGTTCTTTATGTTTTTTGCTTTGCATTGATTTGTACACTAAACAGCCACTGGTCTTTACTAAAATGTCTTTTCACATTTTGATACATCACATCAAATACACGCAGCTCATGGCAGTGGCAGCATGATGCTGTATGGATAACATGGTGGGAACTGGTTAGTTTATGGGAAGCTAAACACTGGGAAATTTTGCAGTTGTTTAATAATAAACAAAACCGATAATACAGACAATAGTGGAGTTCCAGTGGAAGTGAAGATTTCAAAGCATATTGACATGTTGAAATGGCATAGTTAAAGTCCAGGCCTGATTCAAGTGAGAATCTGGAGCTGCTGTTGATTGGTGAACTGAATTGGTCTGGGCATGAGTGTATTTGTCGACATGACAAAACTTTAAGGAAATACTTTATTAATTTATTTGCATTTTTTTATGCTAAGCACTTTTTGAACTCTCCATTCTAACTACGATGGATGAACAGCGGATCCCACCTTCTGTCCCCGGGTCAATATTCACAGAGTCAACTTTTTGCAGTCGACTTCTGATTATTCGTGGAAAACCCACTTACAGAAGTGTTTTTTCACAACAGTTCTCTAGAATATTCTGAAAGAAAATGCAGCTGAAATACTTTGACACATTGCTACTTGATGCTATTGGCTGACTTTTAAAACTCAGCCAATCCAGGAACACTGATTGGCTGAACCCCAAGAGAAGAAATAAGAAAGACTGTAGATCTTCTACCGAAGTGCTAAGATGGTTTCCACTGTGCATATCAATGCATATTAAGGTATATTTGGTGTTTAAATTATTAAAATAGGCAGCTGTAAGTATTTTGAGAGAGAGTCTGAATTATTCCCAGATTTTAGCTAGCGTAAGACAGCATACAGTAAGACCATATCGTTTTTACACACAAAAATTAGACTCAAAACTTTCCGATAATGTACACAAACAGAATTAACTTTAAATAGCCGTCCATCCTGCTGATGCTGATGATGAAACCTCTGCTGAGCCCTCAGGAAAAAGTCATAAACTCATCCCTGAGAGCTGCAGAATGCATCTACTCATTTCAGAGCCATCCCAGCTCCAGGCAGTCATATGGAAACACAACAGTAATCAAATTATCAATACGCCACCCGGTTGCCACAGCAGACTGTCTGAGCTGTGCTCTGTGTAGGCAGGAGCATGAATAAATACAGTAAATCACAGAGAACTTTATAATTAATCAGAAACTGTTGGTCTGAATCACTCATGCTTTATATTTTATTTTCAAATGTTAGCTTTCAATTGATTTGAATTTTCATCTCTGACCTTTGGAGATCACAACGTAATGTTCTGTGTGAACTTTGAACTGAACGGTAATTGACAAAGGTGAAGAGAGAACGACTCATTCTGACAAGATTGTAGCTACTTCACTCACTACCGTTGATTATGTTAAAATGCAATGCAATATAAAATGCTGATGTTTGTCTAAAAATATATATATAAACCCAGCTTTCCAGCTAATTTTCTCCCAAACAGCCCCTTGTCAGAATCTTTGATTGTGATATAAATATAAATATTCGACACACATGCAGGAAGGCAAAGATTGTACCTCTGCTTTGCAACTTAGGTTCGCATCCTGGACTTAGGTTCTCTCTGGATACTCCGATTTCATCCAACAGCTCAAAAAACAAAACTGCCAGGGTTTTTTTTTTTTTTGTCTTGTGTTTCTCCCACCTTTCTACGCTGCAAAGATTAATACATTTGTTTTCACCATCTTGAAACAAGTCAGCCCACAAATCGGCAACACCAGTTTACATGAATCTCAGCTTTTTCTTGCCACTGGTCTGCTTGAGGAAAGGCAGATGTAGGAGGAATATGTCTAGGTGCGGTGCAAAGCAGTCGATCACCAAAGGATTGAAAGGATATAGTGGAAGCTCAAGGTCAGCCAGTGGAAGATTTTGAGCTAGCATAACAAAATGTTGCTGACAGCAAGAAATGGTGCGCCAACACTGACAGGAAGACCCCAGAGCGTTTATCTGCTCTATGACAGTCCGTCTTCCTCTTTAAACTCTGACTCACCTTAATTAAGCTTTAATCAGAACTGTTTAGTCTGTCTCCAGACAATACCAGCGCTAAGACTCTGGATTAATCTTTGACGGCGTTGTGAGTGGGACTGAATTATGAAGTCCCACATGCTAACAATACGCGTCCTTCTAATCATCTGTCATCGAAATCTCTTTACCATCTCTATCAGAGGGACCTGTCTGTTTGTAATTTCAAAGACGGCGTAGGAGGAACTTTTGAAGGGAATGTTGCTTTGAGGCTGATGAGGAATCTTGTGTGCCGCACCGTGGTATATCCACTTCTCTAGAATTCATAATTACTCACAGAGTCAGAAGCCGAAAATGATTCCAGGCCATAAGCAAAGGTTAGAAATCAGTAAATGTTGCCAAATATCCCTATGATTGATTTGTTGAGTGTTTATTAATGACCGTCTTGATTTCAGCAGTCTTTCCCTGAGCAGAGCGTGCTTGATTTCGTTCTTTTGTGCTGGTCTGTTGGACAAAGCCCAAACGACAGAGTCAATAACACAGGAAATTCCTACTGGACTTTCAAAATTTAGGAATTTCAGCACCAAGTTTATGGGTAACACTGAAAAATCTACACAAAGAGCCACATTGAGGCAGGAGTTACCCGTGTCAAACTGTCCCATGATGCGCTTCATCTCGTGTTTGGCACCACCCACAACAGATGGCTGGAGTCTGTTGACATTTGCCCATCAGGCTACTGCGCTGGTCTTTGATAAAAATCTCACCTCCTGTGGTTTACACGTGGCCACAAATGTCAACAAATGTCGAGGAAATGTCAAGGCCACGAACATTAAGACCCACATGTTCTGTGTTCGCAAATGACTTGATAGCCATTCAAATTCAACGCACATCTGCTTCTGTGATTTTTCTAAGAAATTAAGAATGTACAATTAACTAATGAAAAATTAAAGGGAACCCTTCACTTGTGCCAATGCAAGTATACATGAATGTTCGAAGTATTTATGAATGTTTGAATAACATGTCAAATGGAAAGAGAATCATGCTATGGCATGTTTTTTTTGTTTTTTTTTTTAATGATCTCTCATGTGACCAACCTTATTCACATTTGATTTTAATTGCGTTTCTTATTCAATGGAAAGAGTGCAATTGCGAAATTGTGTTTTCTTGACATTAGCAGAATATCGACAAAGTTTTGTAATGGAAACGTAGCTTCTGTCTTCCTGCCAAATAACCAAAACCTTAGATCACTACTTGATAACACCAACCTGCTTTCCTCTGTATCAGTAACATACACAAAGTTAGTTATGTCCGATCAAGCTCCATGTCCTTTCTAGTCCACGCAAATAAAATTTAGGGTTTGTTACACTTTCTAGTGACACTCACTCTACAACTACAAATCTATACTTTTGCATGAATTTGTTAATAATCCATCATTTTGTCCCCATAAGGTTGCATTTTATCACAAAAACCAACGTGTTACAGCAGTGGTGCCCAAGTCTTCAGGGTTACTTTCCTGCTACTTTTAAGATGCATCCCCTTTGTCGCTGTACGCTGTATTGGTGTCAACATTGGTAATGACCAATATTAGTCATTTTAGTAAATCTGGACTGATGTTAACAGCTGTTTCCATCAGGTTGCCGTTCGTATTTCTGGAGACGACGTGATCGTTTTTTTCACAGTGTTAAAAAAGTAGGAGAATGTAACATATAGGGTATGATATCTGTAAATATCGGTTATCGGGTATAAAAGCAACATTAAATATTAGAGACCCTTCATCCTCTGAAGGCTTGTGTCTGTGTGTGTGTTTGGAAAAAAAAATCCAAACACACACGAAAAAAAACATCGAGTCTGTTGCTTCAACCTAATAAAACATGTAAAAGTTAAAGATACATGAATATTTAACCTTTAATGCTGGGACTGACTCTTTTCTTGTATTAACAGTCTTATCTAAAATAACCCCCAGAACTTGTCAAAAACAGCTTTGGTTTAATAAACAGCAACGCCAACACACACACACACACACAGCATCAGCGACGGTGGCCTCCACCTTTCACCATCACTGACGGGGATTGCAATTTAGCGGATGAAATGAGGAGCAGACAGCATGTAATTATCCGACCGCCTTGCACAACAGCTTATGTTCCTCTCACCGAGCATGACGCAAAAATGTGACAGAGACGAGGGTGGGAAACGACGAGGAAAAGGGGAGAAAGTAGAGTTTTGAATTAGGGATAAAAGGATTGTTTTTGGTCATTTCTTTCCTTCTGCCTTCATTAAACTAGGCTAACATGATGAACTAGTTGCTCGGCCTCCGCAGCTCCAGCTCCCCGCACCCCAAAGCGCCAGGCCCTGGCCGCTCATGATGGATCTACGGGGAAAGCAGGTGAGACCGGGGGAAGGCGAGCTCGCTGTGTTTTTGCTACCGAAGTTCTGATTAGTTCTGGTGTGTTTTCCTCTCGTTCCAGATCGCCTCTGTTTTTCGGCCCGCCGGTAGCCGTGATTGGATACATGTGACATTTGTTTTTACTGGAAAACTGAATCAAAACTTGGTCGACCCACAGCTGCAGCACGAGCCAAGGCCCCATCGTTTCTCATCCAGTCAAAATAAAAACACGGGGATTGATGCAGCTCTCGTTTACGGCGAATGAAAGAAACATGAGATTGATTTTTTTTTTTCTCGTTTGACATCTGCTTGCTTTGATATTCCGCAGCCGAAATGTTAGCTGCTACCTCAAAGTAGAAGCAAAGTTAAGGCTGCATTGATCCGAGTTCAAAACAAATCTGTCTGAAAGGACAGACTGCATCAACACCAGCTGGAGAAACCACTTCACGTTCACATACTTGGAGCCACGGCATTGACAAACTTAATACAAAACATTTTATATATTTAATATATAGTATAACTGGCCTATGAATGAATGTATTTACTTACATTGGCCTCAAGTAAAGGGAACTGAAACAACTTCCAGACCAAGTTCCAACATTTCATTTCGAAATGAAAAAAGTCCCGGTGTCTCACCTTATTCTGTGACCGCCATGTTGTGACTGTAGGAGGCGCCGATGCAGCTTTACACGAAGCCTTGATAGCGCTCAAGACATTGAGACCAGGCAGTAACATACAGTAAAATACTAAACCAAACAGTTTCTGCTAACCAAAAAGGTCAAGACTGTTTTATAGTGATTATTTTTGCTTTAAAACTTTTATTAATTTAGAGGATTTATCTTCAGTTAGTTTAAAATGTTTGTTTTTGGTCGCACGAGCTACTAGATGTAATGGTTTTGAAGTCCGAATTGTGACATGGAAAGTATCCTGGCCTAAAGGTTGAAAATTCCTGCTCTGAAAATAAAAGTCAGGTCCAGTTGAAATAATAAACTATTACTTTAAATATAGCAAGGTCTGCATCTGATTAAAATAGCCTTTTAATAATATAAGTGCTTCTGCAATCCTTTGATGCGTTAACACTGCCATCAGCATGATTAGCAAAAATGAGCTGGTTTAGTCACAAGGTCCCACAAATATCAACATTACAAGGCAAATGAAACGTATCATCTTTGCGCATCTCTGAACTCTCCTCTGTTGGAGTATAAAGGAGAAAGGCGAGCTAGATGGGATTAGCAAGCATTGACCCATGTCACGGTATGCTACCAGTTTACTGAATTAGCTGTTCCAAGTCAGCTTTCTTTTTGCTAAATACATCTAAACAATGTCAATGACATCTCCATCAATGACGGGACTAAAGTTTATATGGTCTTTCAAACTTTTTAAGCTTTTGTTAGAGATCTAAATGTGGAACAGTTCAAATTTAAGCTACTAACCTAGCATGTTTACAAGGTGAAAACATGCTAGATTAGTAGAAATGCTAACAGTTCAATTTCCAGGCAGCAGAGTTGACATGTACTTGATGGCACCATCAGGTTTTGGCGAGCTCCACCTCCTTCGCTTTTGCCGCCACTCTTTAAATGTCATATTCAAGGTATGAAAGCTGGGCGGAGAGTTGGAGTTGGGAAAATGATCCTTGTACATCATGGTTAATCGAAGAGATGGTTTGAACTTCTTTCTTCTCTCTCTCTCCCCCCCTTTGTTCTGCTCTGCACATCCACAAATCTACTCCGGGATTTGGGGATGTTTTATAACTACCTGCTTCGAGATATAAAAACAATACCTTGTTGCCACAGTAAGACATCATAATAAATGTCCGAAAGTTAAGAAAAAAAAAAAAAAAGTAAGAGCAAAAATCCTTCCAGCTGCACAGCATCCAAACCCCGAGGGAATAATTGTCCAAACATGAGATGCCTTAACCCCCCCAAAAAAATATGTAAACAAAAGTCTACAAAAAGAACAGAGCAGGACTCACTGTTGTTGGCGAGTTCTTCAAGTCCAGATAAAGTGCAAAGAAACGGAACAGACGAGGAAGTTGTTGAAACATAGTAACACTATCTGAGATTTAGGTTGGGGACTCAACAGTTTGGAGGATAACCATACCGGACACACACACACACACACACACACGAAAGAAAAAAAAATGGCTAGCTCAATTTTTGGCAGACCATTGCCGCTTTGAATGTTGAAGGCGGCGAGTTCAGTCGCTCATACTGGTGGCAGGTGGGTCAAACCAGGCAAAAGCACCAGAACATCCTCTTCCTATGGCACGTTGTTTGCAGAGCTGCAATTAAACGGCTCACGTGAACACCTCGTCTCATCTTCCTCTTTAAGCTCTTCGTCGGAAGAGGAGTTTACACAGAGGCTTAAGTCTCCCTTTGTCTTAGAGACAAGAGAGAGGGCCCGGAGGTGTCGGGGGACAGGTTTGATTCAGGGGCTCCTTGTTAAGCGAGGGAAACTGTAGAAATAACCCACTGATAAGATGTTGTTCTCTTCGAGATGAAAGAAAAGAATGTGACAAAGTAATCCTCGCTTCCCCCTCTAACTCTTGTTAGCTGAGTCACGGTAAGGCGAGAACACATCCAGCAGCTGTCAGCATGTAGTTAATATTTTGTTCTTCAGAAAAAGGGAAGATGTATTCTTGGAACACAAGATAATCACAAACCTTAGAAGAAGGGAGTTTAAGGGAGGTGGAAGACGGTTGTGCTAAAACACTCTTCTCACCGTCCTGTAAATTTCATTTGTCACCCTGTTCCAGGAAGCTCGAAATGAAAAGGTGTAGCTACCTCTCCAGTGAGGCTTTATTCCAGCTCTATTCTTGACAAGCAGGTCTAAATCAGATGGACTGAAGCAGGGAAGCATCCAGCACTTAACAGTGTAGCAAATAAGCGACAACAGACCAAAGTTTGACACTTTGAAACAAGACTTAATGTCGTCTGTTATAAAAACAATGTCTGAACCCAA
>NW_015112957.1:191912-204333 GCF_001443285.1 Poecilia latipinna | reverse complement strand
CCCGAGGGAATAATTGTCCAAACATGAGATGCCTTAACCCCCCCAAAAAAATATGTAAACAAAAGTCTACAAAAAGAACAGAGCAGGACTCACTGTTGTTGGCGAGTTCTTCAAGTCCAGATAAAGTGCAAAGAAACGGAACAGACGAGGAAGTTGTTGAAACATAGTAACACTATCTGAGATTTAGGTTGGGGACTCAACAGTTTGGAGGATAACCATACCGGACACACACACACACACACACACACGAAAGAAAAAAAAATGGCTAGCTCAATTTTTGGCAGACCATTGCCGCTTTGAATGTTGAAGGCGGCGAGTTCAGTCGCTCATACTGGTGGCAGGTGGGTCAAACCAGGCAAAAGCACCAGAACATCCTCTTCCTATGGCACGTTGTTTGCAGAGCTGCAATTAAACGGCTCACGTGAACACCTCGTCTCATCTTCCTCTTTAAGCTCTTCGTCGGAAGAGGAGTTTACACAGAGGCTTAAGTCTCCCTTTGTCTTAGAGACAAGAGAGAGGGCCCGGAGGTGTCGGGGGACAGGTTTGATTCAGGGGCTCCTTGTTAAGCGAGGGAAACTGTAGAAATAACCCACTGATAAGATGTTGTTCTCTTCGAGATGAAAGAAAAGAATGTGACAAAGTAATCCTCGCTTCCCCCTCTAACTCTTGTTAGCTGAGTCACGGTAAGGCGAGAACACATCCAGCAGCTGTCAGCATGTAGTTAATATTTTGTTCTTCAGAAAAAGGGAAGATGTATTCTTGGAACACAAGATAATCACAAACCTTAGAAGAAGGGAGTTTAAGGGAGGTGGAAGACGGTTGTGCTAAAACACTCTTCTCACCGTCCTGTAAATTTCATTTGTCACCCTGTTCCAGGAAGCTCGAAATGAAAAGGTGTAGCTACCTCTCCAGTGAGGCTTTATTCCAGCTCTATTCTTGACAAGCAGGTCTAAATCAGATGGACTGAAGCAGGGAAGCATCCAGCACTTAACAGTGTAGCAAATAAGCGACAACAGACCAAAGTTTGACACTTTGAAACAAGACTTAATGTCGTCTGTTATAAAAACAATGTCTGAACCCAACTAACTTTTAAACATCAAACCTTTGACCAGTGGTTCCCAAACTTTTTCTTCTGCGCCCCCCCCCCAGTGGTTTCCAAACATTTTCTGCGCCCCCCCATATGGATTACAAAAGGTACTTGTTAAGCTTAAGGTTCTGTATTGATATTAGCTAGTCATCTTTTAGCTAACCAACAGCATCCAACAGCTTTACTCAACTCAGTCGGTTAGTTTGGAGGGAAAAACTGTGAAAAGTTCTTTACTGGTTTGCTGCCGTGATTCTAACACAAACCTACGTAGCTCCGCACAGTAGCAGGAGGTCTCCTTCACAGGTGTAAACCCAGCGCGAGCGTCGTAGCGCTCATGTTGCGTTTAAAGGCGGCTCGGAAAAACAGGTTACAACATGTTAACAATGGATTAAACAGTTTTAACTGCTGATAAAAGTGACAGAGGACACAAATATGGGAAGTGTGGAAGCCTCTACTGTATCAAATTGACAGGAATAACAGAGAGTTGAACAGCGCAGACAGTGTTCATGTTTTGTTTTTTTTTTCATCCAGACGGCTTCCGGCGCCCCCCCCTGCAATGACACGGCGCCCCCCCTTGGGGGCGCGCCCCACAGTTTGGGAACCTCTGCCTTTGACCATGGATATGATTGGTGTAAACCAAATGTAGCGTGTGATGTCACGGTTTGTGGATGATTTGCTCCAGAAGGACCTTCCCATTTTACGACGGTAGAGTCGGAGTCGGCTTCATTCATGGGAGAGTCAAAAAAACCACCAAAGACCAAAGGAATTTGACTTCGATTATACTCGTCTCTCAATTAAGACCTTTGCAGATATATATGCATTACTCCTGGTACTCTGTTAAGTCTTCATCAAAGTTTTACATCAGGTGTAACAGGTCACCCTCTGTCCAGAAAATTCTACTTTTGTCTCATCAGTCCACAAAAGTTTGGCCCAAACTCTTGGGGATCATCAAGATGTTTTTGCGAAACGCGAGACATGTTACCTCCATTTCTTATTTCATTTCTCAGATTTGAATTGTTTTTGTATCTTGACTCTACTGGTATGAGTGTAATCAAGACCTGGTCGGTTACGTAGTTTTTTCCCCCACTTGTTGAACAAAACCATCATTTCAAAAATCACACTTTGTACTTGTGTTTGTCTGATGACAGATTTTGCTGAATCTAAAACATTTAATCCTGATGGAAAAAGAAACAAAAACAGAAGAAAAAAAAATCTGGAAGTGGGAAAATACTTTTTTCACGACACTGTAAACAACACATTCCCTGCGTCACCTCTGACAACCGAAAGTTGAATTCCGGTCCAGACTGTAACAGGGACTCCGTTATCAGTCCGTCTCCACCTGGCTGTCAGCTGGTGAGACAGAGCATGGCTCGATGCACTCTGCTGCTCCTGACTGCTGCATCCAGTACATGATCCAACACTCCTGTCTACTCACATCTGTCATCTGCATGGCACTGGTTGAAATGTCACAAATGCAGAGCATTAAGGGGCAAGAAGGTGGCAGGCATAAACATGACAAAGCTGCTGTCCGCAGGCTGCTTTCATAAGCATGTGTACAGCAGCCATGTCTTCCCCACATGCAGCTCACTCTGTAGATAATATGTCACCTCCACTTGCATGACCTACTAATTAGGCCCAAAAAATTACATGCAGGCTGTTTCAGGTGTTTCTTCAAAATACAGATTTAGATTACTAAATTAGATTACAACTCTTGCTAAAATGGTTTGGATTAAGTTAATAACCAACCACAACTTTCCTAATACAGTGATTGTGAATAGTCTTTTTTGGACTATAGCAGAAAATAAACCCCAGTGGGCCGACAGATGCGGCTTTGTCATCCATCACTATTGTTTACAGATGCCGTTGTACGACAGATTTATGGCAGTACTACAAACATGTGAATACAAATGTTCCAACCAGAACCTTTGTATGTTTGAAATAAAAAATGTAATTAATTGTGTTAAAATTTTGAACTGGCTAAAGTTTATGTAAATTTGAAATTGTCCAGGCCCATACAAAGCATGGGGAAAGAGAGCAAGTCAATGTTGCAATTAAGTATTTCATTACAAGTTGTTTTGTGTTGTCAATCCAGTCTCTGGTCAGAAAAACGGCATCGATGTGTGTTTGGATTCTGTGGTACTGCTCGACTCGATGTCCTGCATTTTAAACCACTTGGCTAATTTGCTCATTTTTCCATGGAACATGACTCCAAACTATTAGTGGAAAAATTGCCTATTTGCAGATTTTTTCCACTAAAGCCATATGCAATGATGAAGTCACTATGAACAAGAACATTAATTTAAGAATGGCTACAGATTAAATGTCTCCTTCCGTCTACGTTTCTCTGAGATTAAGAGGAAATTAAACGTGGAACAGATTCTTTAAAGGTTTTTATAGCATTGTCTGATAATTACCTTTATCAGACAATGCTGATGAAGGTATTTATCAGACAATTGTTTTTGTTATAAACAAATGTTTATAACAGAAACATTTGTTTAGGAATAGTCGGCTAAAATAAACTCAAAGGTTATTAAATATGACCAGACAGCACAGGGTTACGGGGAGTTACTGTTATTTCTTCACACTCAATGCCGTATGTATCAGCACAAGGTCTAATGTGACCATAATAATGGACTATGAATTATTTGAGTAAAGCCAACTGAGTCCAAGAGCTTTAAACATCCTGGGTGTCAACATGAATGTTAAAGTCCCCCACTATAATGATCTTATCAGTATTTACCACTAAGAAAGATTTTAAATGCTAAAGTATATTTGGTGTTTGGAAGTAGGCAGTTTTCAGCTATTTGCACAGTTGTGGTTCATAACCACTGAATATGCTTTTGATTAAAAGTGTGAATATACCACAACCTCAGGGGTGATGGAGCTATTTTTGACCCACACCTAGGCAAATAAAAAATATGAAAAAATAAATGTAAAGCTCAATCTTAATCTCAGTGTGCATTTGCAATTTAAGTTTCTACAGATAAATACGTTTTTCGTTTAAAGTGAAACTTTATTCCAGACGTTTCTAAATGAAACCACTAAAATAGTTTAAAGTGCATCACAAGACAACATCAGACCTGAGCGAAATCTGGCTTTTGAATTCTGTGACAGAGCAGCAGAATAAAAAGACTCTCATCTCCAAGACGCACACAAACCTCAGTCGGATGCTTCTGAATATTCCTCCTCTCTCCAAGTCGGTGTGCCTCTGTTCACAGCCCCCTGTGGCCTCATTATCACAGCCTGAGACACAGCAGCCATGTCTGACAAAACAGACAACAGCACACGCAACTTGGGTTGGCCTGGTTCTTGTTTTCCTTTTACACAGGCTTGCGTAAATCCAAAAACACAGATTGTAAAACAGACAAATATATACACACACACACACAGAACTGAGTTATACCCATCCAAAGACCAGAACACATTCCTGATACAAACTAACTGGAGGAATCACACAAATCCACAAACCTGTAAATAGAGAAACTGAAGTTTTCATCTCCCTTTCCAACTCACATCAACACAAGCCCACACAAATATGCGGTCAATTCGATCCAAACATTCGGGACTTGCAAATTACACAACATACAGGCGATTCAAAACAGGAAAGGCACGAATTATGTGTGTTACTTGAAATCTTGTTTAGCAATTTCCAGAGTGCAGATCATGAGACAGACAGGTGATTCAACACAACCAGTCAACAATCACTTTTACTTCAGTTTCCACTTTATATGCCCAAGGTAATGTTTAACTGAAGTCCATATGCTGTCCAGGTGGTCAGTGTGATGCGAGTCTTCATTTTAAAACCGGGTCATTACAAGACGTCTCTCCTGTCATCGGCTGGATGGAGGAATCCATGAAGCCACTTCCGCTGGCTTCACAGTTTGTGATTTTACAGTTCCTTGCAAAAGTACTCGTATTCCTTGAACCTATTGACACCGACATGTATCAATCATAAGAAGTGCAGCAAAAGGGACCAAACCTCCTTGGGCCAGTGCAGGGAAACTACAATCTTCTCAGAAGCATTAACATAGGCTTCCACCTCAATCTCTAGGAATAGTGGAACTAAGGAAATATTTTTTCCTATGTCAAAAGTTGAATGTATTGGAACAGTGGGAGGTTTATCTAACAGGTTAATGACATTATCTCCACCTTTATCAAAAGGTGGAGATAATGCTGCCCTGCATCATCTCCACCCTGCAGGGCAGGGCATTATCTCAGGGCATCATCTCCCAGGGGGGCGTGAGGACTGACGTTGAGAAACACTGACTTAACTGAACCCTATTTTATTGTCTATGAAGAGCAGTTGGTTATGGAGTAATTATGTCCCTAAACTCTAAATACATAAATAAATAACATTCACAAACACTAACATCAAACACTCAACCAAATTACTTTCTCTGCGTTCTTGCGTTAAAACGACATTTCGCCTTTTGGTTCAACTTACCCAGCAAGTAAGAACCAAAACTGGTCATCTGTTTCCTAAGTTATAAAGCAACCTACTTCATGTTGTCAGACAGGTTCAATTTAAATGATTCCTTGTTCATACAAATTAAAAATGTATCAGATTTATGTGCGGCTAAGAAAATTGATTTGGTACTTAATAAAAGGTGCGCTTACATGATACAAGAAAGGGGACGGGTGATTAGCATTTCCCCACACGGTCCGTTTGATTTAGCATCTTGTATTTGCTCAGATTCTCTTTGCCTCTTATTAAAACTGGAGGATCTGAAAAATTTAAGTGGGACAACAAACAAAGATATCTTTAAGGAGGGAAAAGCCGTTTCCCACAATGATGTAACAAGTTCATGAAGCTAAAATCCTTGAAATGGGTTTTTACTACAACAGAGCAGCTCAGAGAGACGGCAAGAAACAAAGAAATTACAGCTGCTTCAGTGGCTTTTAAGACATCTTCAAAACCAGATGATTCAGCTCACGTATGATTTCCAACCCACGGACAATATGACGTCTTTTGTATTAACGTTTACTATCAGTGTAAAATGTTATCGCCTACTAATGTCGAGCACCGCAGAAGTGGATTCAGTACAAAGAAAACAGAGGGATAAAATAAAGCCTTTACTGCTATCGTTGCATATCTCTGGCATGTAGGTTATGACTTCATTATCAGCGGGGCTAACGGGTTTGCCGAGGCCAACCACTAATCTTAGTGCTAATTAAAATCTAGCTTGTGCAGCTCATCAAAACAATTAGCGGAGAACAATAATGAGGGCACTGATGGAACTCAAGAAGGAAGCGGGATAACTGATGAGTAGATGTGTGTGAGTGAAGAAAGAAGAAAGGGGCGAACAAATGAAGACAGAGAGAGGAGCTAACGTGCTCGAGGGAGAGAGACGAGCGAGGTCCCAACCTGGTAGAAGATGATAGGCTGAGACACAGAGGGAGGATGAGATAGCAGGAGCAGGAAACCACGAAGTGGCAAAACCCCCGACTGCTCCCAATCTGACACATTTGGGAAAGTGAGAGCGGGACATTCTATAATAGAAAACAATTGCACTCCCGCTTTCTCGATTCTCTCAGCTGTCTGTCTCTATGTCTAATATTCCTCCTCTTCTTGGCACTTGTTTTTGTTCTGCCCTGCTAAAATGACTCCCTCGCTTCTTGAGGCGACAAGGCCCGCGTGAAGCCAGACCTGGGGAAGGGAAGCCAAAAGGAAACAACAGATGGTGCAGGCGTCCTCGCAGGGAGATTCCTTTCACCTCACAGGCGACTGACACCTCCTCACTTCTCGTCTCCTGCTTCCACTCTCAGCCTCCAGGGAGACTCAGAGCCAACCTGCTCACCATCTTGCTCTTGCTTATCTCGTTCTTTCAAGGACAACAATCTTTGAAAAGAATCTTCATTACCAAGTGTACATTAACACATCATGAGCATCTATGTCAAATTTGGGCTCTCAGAGATTTATTTAAAGGGGCAGTACTTTATTTAAAGTACTGCCCCTTTAAACTACTTGATTATGCCATTTTATAGCATAATCAAGTAACTATGTTAATTTCAGTTGTTATAAAATTGCTATGTATATCAAATATGATGTAAGTAAATTTGACTTCATAATTTAATGCCTTGAAATTGGGCCTCTGTCATTAAAAACTCCTTTTTCTGGAACTCTGGCTTCACACCATGGCTCTATTCATTCTTTAATCAGCATTTCACAGAGAAGCAGCTCCTATAATGACCTCAGCAGATGTGCAGTTAAGCTAGGTGTTTGCTAATTGCTGCTGGCTAGTCTGAAGGAGTTGAGTGGGGAAGTCGCGGGGGAGGGCTTCTCTCAGGTGGAAACTGCAACTTCGTCTTCCTCGAAGGCGGGGCTAGGTCCACCCAGGCGTTTTACACAGCTGAATGGCTGCTAGGGGAGATTAAAGTATTTCTCAAGCATGTATAAAAGAATCAAGGCAACACTACAGGTTTGTTTTTGATGAGTGAACAACATTATAACATGATGTAAAGCTCAAAACAGCTGATTTATATCATACTCCCCCTTTAAGCCATTGTTGTTCCATCATGAAACAACTCATACAGACTGGTTCAACTGGGTAAAAATTTGGAAGTTTTTGAGATTTTCTCCACTAAATACATACATACATATATAAATACATCCCCAAACGCCTCTCTGGAATAATCCTGGATTGATATTTCACTTCTTTACTATTTAAATGACAGCAGATGGGTTATTGATTACAGCCGTCTGTGACTAGCTAAACTCCTGCTATAAACCAGATTTTTAAGGTATGAATGTAAGAATATTACTAATGTTTAACTTTAGCTTGCTTAATCAATTGTCAGTTTGTTTTGACATCTGATGACATTATAAAACAGTAGCTGGTGTCAAATTTCTAACTGAAATGCATTTGTGGGGCTAAGAGGCAGAGTTGAGACTTCAAGAAAATGTGCAAATCTCAAAGACTTTCCCAACGACTGTAAATCTTGATATTCTCCTTTGAGGTCAGTCCAGTAGCTCCTGTCAAACAAATAGTTTTTATGTTGCCATAGAGAAACGTCCAGCTGCCAAAGAAAAGTGTATAAAGCTTGAGAACTTTTAGAATGGCAAAAAAATAAAATAAAATAATTAAAACTGAGAAAATGAGCAGCATGTTTTCTACACTGACAAGAAAACATTTAGCAACAAAAGTCTCACTTTTACTGCTCAGATGCAAGAAAATAATTTTATTAAATAAACAGGAGAAAAAAATGTATGCTTTATATGCATCGTGCTTTTTTTTTTTCCATGTCATAACATCAGGATAAAATCCACAACAGTTGCATTTAATAACGTGGCAAAGAGCTGCTTGTTTGCTGCTATTAATTTACAGAAATTGGTACATGAAGCAATTTTAACTTAAAAAAAAAGGCTCGTTTCTACCTTTTGACTTGGGTAATCAGACGACAGCAGTGAGGCTCAAGTTAATTTCCATACGGCTCACATCGGTGGTTTGAAGTTGTTTTCCATTAGCAGTCTGGCATTTACAGTCAAGCTTCAGTATTTTGTACAAGTGTTGCATATTTTTTAATAGGTTGCTGCTGCAGAGGTAACGCTTTACTACTAGTAGTAAATACTAGACTGTTGAAGATGATGTTTGCATAATACAGTGACTTGCAAAAGTGTTCACTGAAATGTTCAAGTTAAACCATAAAGCTGAATGCTGTTTATTGGGATTTTATGTTCTATACCAACATAAGGTATAGTGGAAGGAAAATTATGGTTCACAAACAGAAAATAAATATATGTGCCTTTTATAGTAACCCCCTTTTACTCAGATGGCTCTAAATAAATTCCAGTACGACCATCTTCCCTCTTAAAGTAGAGAACAGGGTGTCTAAAGTGCGGACCAGGGGCCATTTATGGCCCTTGAAATGCTTTTGACTGGCCCCCCTGATCACAATTCAAGAAAGGAAAAAATCTGGCAAACAAATAAAAAAAAACAAAAAAACAACTGATCCCCAAAAGTTTGGAAATCATCTTTTTTATGTTTTGGATCTTTAAGGATTTGCAAATTTCTTAAAAGTTATTATTCGAGCGGGTAAAACAAAAAACAACACAAAAAAATCCCTAACATTTTTTTTTTTTGCATTTTTTAAATTTAATACATTTTGTGGCTGACAGATTAGTTTAAATAAGTGTGAAGAGGGTGGGGTTTTGTTTAAAATTGAACTTTTGGACCTACATGTCAAAGCCGCCACTGAACTCACTGCACCTCATTGTAAAACCTGGCAATAGCAGCACGATCCTGTGGGGATGCTTTTCTCTCAGCTCAGGGAAGCTGCAAGAAGCTGAATGCTGGAAGAAAACCGGGAAGAGGAATTTATTTCGTTACGTCTGCAAGGCACTGCACCAGAACTTTCTAAAGCTTTGGTGTTCACTGAGGGGAAAGTCAGGAAGCAGCAAATTTCGCAGGATGCAGTCTTGGCTTTCCCACATCAGTGGGCCTCCAGCGCAGTGGTCCCGTCCAGGAGCAGCCGCCGCAGTTCCTGGGGCTCGGTGACAGGCAGGGAGCAGGTGAGGTCCTGGCAGACGTAGGCCGTGGCGGCGTCGTTCAGCTGGGTCATGGAGGTCAGCGCGGGCAGACGTTGGCACAGGAAGCTTTCTGGATTCCCATCGGTGTGCATCACAACCTGTCAGGGGCAACAAAGCAAAAAGCAGGAGGGAGAGAGAAGTCAGTGCCACTGATCCAGATATGCTGGTTACCATTTCAATCAAGGGACTTAAAAAAAATAGAAATCAAGAAAGGAGGAAGAATTGTCCTGTTAAGACTGTTTGTCAAAGAATGCCAGCTGACAATCGGAGCTGGTGTCAGACCTCTGATTTTTGGAGTTTGATGCCTCCACACCCATTAAAGGGATAGTATGTATTTTCCAGGCACATAGTCCCATTTTATAGCACAATAAAGTAAATATCTTACCATCACTCATAAAAATGCTGTATATGTCAAGCGAGTACAGACCGACTCCTCAAAGACATTTGACTTCGTTATTTCATGCCTTGAAATTAGGCCGCCGTCTCTTTAAGAAGCTCCTGCTCTTTCTGAAACTCCGCCTTCAGGAAGTCAACATGGTTCCTCTATTAACCCTTTAACAATGTTTTTACCAGCGTCACAGTGATTTTACATGTGTACCTATAGAGATGCATTCTGAATCTGGTTCTGTAGCTCAATGACAATAAAAGGCTTTGGACTTTTTCTTTCTTAACTAAAGTCTGAAGTCCTTCTGAAGCAATTCCAAGAAACGCCTCAAATTCTTGTGGGATGAGTCCTAGTCCAGGCTCAAATGTCTTAGAGACAAGTCAGTCAGGTCTCAAGTCATTAAAAGGCAAGTTCTGGTCCAATAATTAAAGCCATCAATTCACAGAAGAATTTGCTGTCTGTGGTTTATATACCAGCTACGTTTCCTTGATGTTCACCTGAGTGTTGTGGAATTTTTCATCGTATTCGCGACAAGTCTGTCTCAATGAATAGTCGTCTTGAAATCCAAAGGTTGTTGGTTCTATTCCACCTTCCTCTTGCCACATGTCAATGCATTTCTGGGGCAAAAGTCGCCTACAGCTTTGAAAATATTTGTGAAAACATTTGTGGATGAATGTGCTTTGAGTGTTCAGTATGGCTAGGGAAGTATATAAAATAAATTCAATCCAATTATGATTTATTTCTAAGAAGAAACAAAAATGGGGAAACTTCCACAACAATGACATAAAGACTGATAAATCAAGTCAAGACTGTTTTTGTTATTTAGGTGTTTCTTGAGTCCAAGTCTGTAAAAAAAAAAAAAAAGAAAAGGAAAAAGTGATGCAGTCACTTAAGCCTTACCGCTTCAATCATTTAGTGTCAAGAGAACCCTCCAGGCTGGATCATTATCTAGCATGTCTTTTTCGTGTAGCCATAGAATGCTGCACACACACACACACACGTCTGCAACCAAACCCAAAATAACATTCTCAAACTGCCGCGTTCAGTTGTGGCTGATTGACTGTCATGGTCCTGTGAACACTCACCAGTAAGAAGAGCAGCTTGTGTGAACCAACCCAATGTCCACTAACATCTATGCTAGCTTATCAATAAAATGTATTTAAAGATCCAAAACTATTGGTCGTTGATGTATTATGTCTCATGATGACTAAAGAGCGGATGGAAGAGTTGCCTCAACTTTGTTTCTGCTCCTGATGGCATGTTAGTATTTCAGTGTGGTGCTAGACAGGTAGCAGAGTGAAGTTAAAGAGGGCGGCCCCGTCTGTGCCCAAGGCTGCTTCCTGTCAAACATGTGACATTTCACCAGATTCAGAACCGAGTGAGATGAGCACATAAACAGCAAGCTGAGCCAGAAAGGGTAGAAAGGCGAGGATGGAGTGGAAGACAGCATCGTAAAGGTGACTGTCATGTGTGATGGGCAGACCATATTTAACATCGGAATTTACCTCATGAATAAGGAAAAGCGGAAAATTTTGAGTAACAACACATAGAGCAGAACCTGGAGCGCTAAGCACAGTCTGGCTGACCTGCAGGAGCATCTGTTCTTATCTGTTGCTTAACATCACTTTGAAAAGATTCAGAGAAATTTCTTGCATTTTTAGACGGGGTCTTCACAGATTTAACTCTATTTGCTGGCGGGTGTGGTCTCTAACACCCTGAAACACAGAGGGTCAAACTTAGGTTTTACCCCTCAGTTTTACTCTGGGGTAAACAATAACAGGGATCTGTTGTGTGTTTTGTAGACTTGAGGTAAGAATTAACTCATTTTAGTGTGTTTTTACAATAATCAGGCAGATTCGCATCGATTGGAGACCAAAGTTGCAACATGTGTTAGATTTTCAGCTGATGCAGTTCACTTTCACACTACACTGCTTAAAACGATGCAAACTAATTGAAAAACATGTTCTCCTGCTCGCCTGTGGTGGCGCTGGACCAAGAACCGCTGAAGAAAGCAACATGAAAACCGCAGAACTTCCTACTTTACTGAATGTAAACAAAAATGGAGTAGCATCAGATTTTAGCGGTTGTAGGATTTCTCTGGTAAAAAACCACGAGCCCATTTCTCCTGCTAGCGCAAGACTGACACATTTATATTTTGGTCATATTTACCCAGAATGCCCTGCACTACAGTCTGCTCCCTGCTTTTGGATTCTGCTTGAAACCATATATGCATTCGGACCACGACAGAGTTCACGGCAATCAAACCGAGACCTAAGTTTGTAGGTGGACCAGAGTTCGCCTCATTAGTCTGGGTTAGAGTTCCCAAAAGAACCAGACTTTCTAGGTTCCACAGGGAAATCAAATGAAACAGACTTAATAGGACCAGTGGTGGGAAGTACTTGTACTTCGTTACTGTACTTAA
>NW_015112957.1:82506-188258 GCF_001443285.1 Poecilia latipinna | reverse complement strand
TGACATTCAGGAACGATCCGATTCTTCTGGACGGATCTTTACTGATTAAATTCATTTCAGCTCTAAGTATTTAATATCTATGTAGATCTTTCAGATCAATTTGAGAAGCAATTTTGATAGGTAAAACTTAATTTTTTTGTGTCACGTAGCGCGGGGTGCTGGTCTTGACTTGGTTTCAGGTTCGGTTGTCTTGACTACAACTCTGCTACGTGTATTTGTACTTTTACTTAAGTACATTTTTTGAGTACTTTCTCCACCACTGAACAGGACTGGTGTGACTGCAGCCTTACAACCTGCTGTACAGTGTTGAATTTAAAGACACATTTTCTTTTTACCCATCAATGCTACATGCAAGTTATTTGAGTTAATGCAACGCTTGTTTTGCGCTCCCTAATTTCAATATTTTGATCATGAATATAGAAAATCTGCAAAAGCTGAGAAAGTTGGAAAGGAAAAGAATGTTTTTTGGAGTGTGAATCTAAAGTTAGTAAAGAAACATGTTTGGCATGTGGGATCGCTCCAAAATTCACTTTGTGTGCAGAGCATGTCCAGGTTATGGCGCTATGTGGAAGAATTTTATGAGGACGTTTTCCTGCTTTGTGATTTCCCTGTTAACAGGTCAGTAAATGGCATAAAGTAACCTTGACTATACAAAAGAATCTCTATATGAACCTTTACAACTCCTTTGATTGAAATGTTACCAGTTGGATTGGTGCTTCACATTTTAAAATAAAGTCCCATCAATTTAGTACAGGGTGACATCAGGGTCCAGTACAGAATGCTCTATAAAATAAAGCTGTAGCACCTTTAAATAAAAACCTTTATTTGATAATGTTCTTTAAAAATGTCCATGTTATGCCTCTACATCACTTCTGGTGTAGGCATTTTATTCCCTTGCACTGTCTCTTCTGTTTGGAGATGAAGGGGGGGATGTACAATAAGCGTGTTGCTAATAATTTGACTCGCGCTAAATAAATTCTTAATTAAACATCGTCTTTCTGCTTTGTGTTCCTTGCAAACATGGACCCAATATAATGAGGAATCTTTCCCGCCACTGTGAAAAATTGTGTTAATGCAAATTTTTCTCATTAACACAAAGTTCTTTTCAGAAAAATTAAATTCATTATTTCCAAGCCAACACAAAGGTTTTAATGGAAAAGTTGCTTCTAGCCTACGTCTGCTGTTTCTACCATTCTACTTTCTAAAACATTTTGATTTTGCATCAAAAAGTGTCACTAAATATATATTAGTGACAAAGAGGCCTCGATTGTATTAGCTAGATAATTAGCTGCAGTCTAAGCAACATGTTGTGCTGTGTGCAGAGATCCTAAAAGTAAACACTTTTAGGATTTCAGCTCCCCTTTAACTACTTTTTATTAAAAAAAAAAAAAAAAGAAAAACATTGTGGCTATGTGGTACTGAACCTTTGAAACACATCCCATGATGCTCTCTGTTCACTGAAATCATTTGAGGGTCACATTAGGGTTAGAGGCCTGTAACTATTGACCAAGAAGAAAATGGCTGACCTCAGCATGTTATGATGTGCTCTGTCTTCCTTTAAATCTAGGCTAATGTCCCACCTGATTGGAGCTGCTTTTGAGAGGCAATAAATGGAAGATTGACCAACATTTTGATGTGTATTGTTTAGAAATATGTTTGCTACTGGTTTCTCAATTGGTGACTATGTTGCTTTTATGACCTTTTGCGATGTAAAGCTACCTTGTTGATATTTTGTACAAATAAACATTATTGAACTTGATTGATTGATTGATTGATTGATTGATTGATTGATTGATTGATTGATTGATTATGGGTCTCAGTATTGGCTGACCCCGGTTCAGGTTCTGGATGTGGCCTACCACTTTGTGACGGAGTTGATATCATACCCAGTCACTTCCACTTTGTTAAGATACCACAAACAGTTGAGTTATAATTCTGAATGAGGGGCAAATTCAGTTGGCTAAATAGTATCACACCACAATATATTTAAAGAAATGTAAATCTGTGTTGCTCCTTCTTACTGGCGTGAAGCACCCGTAGACAATCGCGCACTGACAAACCAGTTAAGGCTCGGTAACGATTGTGCTGGGATGCGGTCCTAATCGAGTGACCGTTGCTATGGAGACAGGAGAGGATTTCCCCGCCGAGCCGAACCCTTCTCTCCCATCTCGACGATTTCTCTCTGCTGTCGGGTTCGTGCGGACCCAAACTGGGCCCGGTTCGCGTCCCGGCCACGTGCCCCTCGACGGAAAGGTCACGCTGCAGTCTGCGGCGCAAATGTGTGCGTGTGAGTGATGGAGGCAGACAGACAGGAAGACATGTAAAGTGCGAATGTGATGAACTGAAAGCAAAGCGTGTTGTCTCTCAGCCCGTGTAGCGCAGGCTGTAGCAGACAGCACAGTTGGCTGCACATGAGAGCACAGTCAAACTCCCACAGGGCTAATCCCCCCATACTGGGCACCCCTTGAAAAAAAAAAACAAAAAAAAAACACACACATCCACACATTCACACGTGTACACACGCACAAACTCACAACTCCCACCCGTTAGACGTCCCTGCACCGACAGCTCCCTCCTACTCTGCCTCTCTCGCTCCTGCCAAAGCCACTCAGCTCAGAACAGTGTGTACCTGCGCTGACAGTCACTTGCAAACACACAACTTTAAGAATCATTTTAAGTCATGACCTCATTTAGCCTGAACGCAACTACAGGGCCAAGCTTAGTCAGACAAACAGAGTGACACACCGAGTGCACGTTTAGCCGCTGTCATTACCTGAGAAAGAATCATGACAGAGAAGAGAGTGTTAGAAACACGGCGGCAGCCAGAACCTGAGGACGTTTACTCCTTCTGATTAAACACTCACAAATGAGAAAAAACTAAACAAAAATAATATTTGTTCTGTGCTCACAGGAAGGCTGATTTGGCAGCGAAGCCCCGAGACAAAACCAGACACATGTAGTTACACCTGGACATGAAATCCAAGGAAACAGGGAGGAAAATTTGTGTTAGAAATTGCCCATTGCGTTCATTTCCTCATCTTACATGATAGGGAAAAATTTTCTCCTGGAAAAAATTATCACTTGGTATTTACTGCAATTTCAGTACTGCCTGAGAGAAAAACTGTGGTTAAGAATAAACAAAAAGGTGTTTTCTGACATTTAAAAAAGTCTTTACATATACTTTTGTCAGACAGTGTGTCTTAGTTTAGGACTGCATATGTTCAACCAACACAAAGTAGTCCAAAACTACAAAGGAAAACGGAGAAGAAAACATGGACTTCAACATTTTTCAAAAATAAAAATCTGAAATGATTTGAATACAAATCATACATCTGTATTCAACACACTCTAGTACTTGTTGTATTTTGTTTCCTCTGATTTATGTGAATGGAAATTTGCCTTATTCTTCAAACAAAAAGTAATCAGAAAAAAATACGATCAAAGTTTTTAGAAGTGTAATCAACCACTTTATTTTTTAAAATAATTTTTGTCGCCAAGATCTTTTTTCCCCGCCTTTAAATCACTTTTTTTTCTTACAAAGTAAAGTTATTTGCAAAACAAACTTATTTGCGCATGTCATAAATTTTTGGCTACGATTTTCAAACTTCTGATTTTGATGCTTCCTGTTTTTGGCTGAACTGAGAGTTTTGAGTGCTGAGTACATGAACATGTAGGGCGGGCCTAAGGAGGAATGATACACGATAGGTTTGGGCGTTTATCGTATCGTGTGTCATTTTGATTCATCGTTAGCACGATAAATTCCAGTTAAAATTTTTTAAAACACCCCAAAACTGTCCGTATTGCTGGGATTGTTATTTTTACTATTTTCTTCCACTGTTTGTTCAATTAATGGTGTATCAATAAATATCAATAGGTTTTAAAATTTGATTAAATCCATTCACTGTGTGTATTGCAGTGACGCAAATCACACTTTATGTGACTCGTGTCCTAAAGGAGCGCACAACAAATGGGACTGTTTTTTCAAGAGCAGATTTGTGTTTATGGGACTGTAATTGCTGTGACGCACAATCACAGCCATACAGTGACCCCCCAAAAAAATTTAATAAATGGTTATAGTCACCTTTATTATTATCACAATACAACCAAAAAATGAAAACAAACTATAATACATAAAAGCATTCTTGTTTACTCGATGCTCAATTCACATATGATAGAAACTGGAGCTTCCTTTTAACTTGACATCTGTTGTTCTTTCTTACTGGGCGTCACTCTGAGCTGCTGACAGCCTCAACACAACCCTCTTTACTAAATCAGTGCTGCGTGGACCAAGGGCTGAAGATGCCTTGGTGTCTGGGTAGAATTAATAGCCTCTCTCTTCAGCCAGGCCCTGACACCCACAGCACACTTCATCAGCTCCTGCTGAGTTTAAGATGAAAGGGACTTCTCATTTGCTGATGTCAAACAGATCATGTCAACGTACAACGCTTTGGCGATCGAGTCTGACAGACGAGGTCGCACGGACAAGAAACACACGGGTAATGGTACCATTTTTATCTCAGCGGGGCCACGTTGTTCCACTCAAATGTAGCGTTTTCACCACTGCCCTACAGGGGGCGATAAGGTCGATGTCATGTATACACACAGGAGAAGAAGAAAGGAGGGGTGATTCAACTAAATAAACTCATTTGATTTTTCAAGTTATTTGCATCATATTGCCGTAAAAAGTTACATTTATTTGTTGTGGATAAACCTCCAAATTCACCAATGTGTTTCTTTTTATTACTTGAATGGACGTGTTCATCCTTTTGAGATCCACAGTAGAGACCGATAAATTGGTCCGTAACACAGGCTGCATGCAACCTGCATTACTAAACATAATTAGTCCACAAAACCACTAAAAAGTAAGACAACTACCTCCGTTTTTATTTTTAAAGTAAGAAGAATATCAAACTGGGGAATACGCATTCTTATTATTAGGGTCATTAAAACTTTCCACGGCACTTTACCAAAGTGCACAAGCCATTTTCCACTTTGACATTACATTGATATAATGGTTTTGTTTTGTTTTTTTCCAGCCGTTCATAGGCAGAAAAAGTAACATCTGGGCTCCATCTGACGTGTTTCATTAGAGTGAGCCAGAATCAGGATTAACAAAATTGTAGTTATCTTCCATCTTGTCACTAACCCCAGTCATGTTTCCGACCATGTGTTCATGTTGCACTACACCGATGTATGATGTTTTTTTATGAAACAAAAACTGGTCAAGGTTTATAATAGTGAATAAATATATTCCATAGGTGTTATAAATAAGGCAAATAATGAAGTTTATCAGTCAAACTTTTTTATTTTTTATTTGTTTTTTTGCTAAGTCTTTATTCGCACTTTTCTACATTATGCTCGCTAAAACAGAGTATCACCAAATTGTTGCATGAAGCTGCCCCGATGGAGCCTTATTTATAGTGGCAATATTGTGCAGAATCGTGGTAAAGTCTGATTCCTTTCTGATTCAACCTTAGACAAAGACTCGAGCTTCATCGAGGTGCTGGTCTCATCTTCTACGTAGAACAAATTCACTCCAAAAAAATAAAAATACAAAAAAAAACCTCCATCTTCTGATGATCAGTGTTGTAATTCGTTCTTTGGACAGACGTGACTTCTTTCCTGCTGTTCCTGTCAGAGATCTGTCCCAAAACAGACCTAAGCTCACCTGCTACCAATTAATCAAGCACTTCACTGGCGGCAACAACAGACGATCTGGGCGGTTGGTGGACACTTTTGGAGTACACGAAGTTCTTAAAGGTCAATAAAATTGTTCTCTTGGCTATAAAGTCATTTCTTTGATTCCCGGGGTACCTTTTAAGCCAATAACTCTCTCTGGCAACTTAATGTGCACCTGATCACTTTGCACAACAATCCAGCAACACTACCGGAGACACCAAAGTTCCCAAAGTTCATAGAACCCAACACTCGTGTCACTTCTTTGATTATTGAAGCTTCAAAAACATCAAATCTGTATGACATTAAATCTGGATTTGTACTCCTAATTTTTGAGGTGCTTTAAGTAAAGTTGGGCTTTATTCATACCATTTTTAAGAAATAATAGAAGGAAAGAACAGTAAACACACTGGAAGCGTTAGATTGGCCAAAGTGGATGGTACCAGTGGGGGTACCATCCACTTTTGTCTTTGTTTTTCTGATAGTTGAACTGCAGTTGACTGAGCGGCTTGTGTCGTATCGGTTCATCAGAGAAATGTTGAAGCCGAGTGTTCTGGCGCTGTTAATGAACGAAATACTTTGAACTCCTTTCCTTCGTCCGACTGCCAACGCGATCCTGGTTGAGCTTTGAGTGCTTCCAAATATGTGCGGTCCAAACAAACAGTTTAGCTGTAGTAGTTTTCCACTGTTCCTTTTTTAAGTTTATGTGATAGATTTTACAGGCTTTTATGAGCAAAGCAATGTTTTTCAGTATTTAAACAGTGCTGTAAACTGTGGGAAAGCACTTGCAAACTTTGAACCTTCCCCCGTTTTCTCACGTTACAGAAACAAACATTGATCTATTTTATGTAATAGATCATCACAAACTAGCACAACATTTTGGGGGAAAATTCTCACCATTTTTGCCAAATAAAGACCTGAAAAATGAGGTGTGCGTTTGTATTCCTCGCTGCTGAGTTGCTGCAGGTCTTTTGGGGGTATGCTCTTCCAGCTTTGCACATCTTTGAACATCCTTCTTGACAAAATAACTAACTTGGGAAGATTGGATGGAGAGTCCTTGAACAGCATTTTCAAATCCTCCCATTGATTCTCTGTTAGATGTCGGTCTGGACTTTGAGCCATTCTAACACATGAATAATGCTTTAATGTAAAACCTTCTGTTGTATGTATGTATCTTCAGGGCTGTTGACCTGCAAGGAGGTAAATTTCACAAGTTTTCGAGCCTCTAACAGATTTTCTTTTAGTACTGCCCAACATTTAGCATATTTAACTTCCCATCACCTCTGACAATCTTCCATTATTTACTATGTCTTCTGTGGCAAACCACATTAGGTACTTTTTATCAGTTTCTTCCAAAGTTCAACTTTGAACTGATCTGATCAGATCAGAGAACCTTTTCTGTCTCCTAAATGACTAGTGGCAAACTGCAAAAGAGTTATGTCATTTATGTAACTAATAAATACCCAATAAACAGATTATCTCCCCTGGGCTGTGGCCTCTGGAGCTCCTCCAAAGTTAACATTTGACTACTGGCATTCTCTGAGGCCTTTAAAGAACAATTGGGATTAAGTTACCCACGGATGGACTCTTTATGAAATTGACTACAACAGTGAAATATCTAGTACTTTATGTTGGTCTAACACTTAAAATCTAATGTGGAAATAATGCTCAAGGGTTAGAAATACTCAAAGCACTTTAGAAGAAAATTAAACTCCATTGAAAGTATTGAAAAGGGGAACTGAATTATGCATTTACGGTACACATTTAATATGTCAAGTAGACGTGTATCATCCCACTTCCCCACCCAATAGCCCAAGAGGATCCTGCAACAACTGAATACAATTTGTGCAAATTGGTTAACCCACTTTCGATCACTGATTACATGAGATGAAAACATTCACATTATTACAATGGCATATAATATTAACAGAAAGGGGCAAACGTAGGCAGGCTGTTGTGCGTGATGTATTCTCAAACTGGCTTCTTCTGTGTTCTGCGAGGGTGTTTTTTAGTGAACTGACACATGGGATAAGCAAAGAGCTCAACGGATTATACAGCATCTCAAACAACAGCAGGAAAGCTGCTAGGATTGTGAAGGTGCAAGCTCCTCCTCCCCCCACAAAAGCTTTTGTGGATGCATTTGCAAATGGTGGAAATGACTTGCTAAGAAGTTATGTGTAACCTTGGAGGTTAAAACGACTGGATTAACATGAAATACATACGTGAAAGTGTAGCGTATAGACTGACATGGTCTGTAAGCAGCAGGGGAAAGGGAAGAGGATGCGTGACTAGCGTGTGGTCAGAACTTTCCCACAGCTGCCAGTCAACCTGTGCTTTGCTCTCCAGCTGGTTATCGAGTGCAGCGGGTCATTACGAGACCACAGACAGATCGATTGTGCAACAAAAATCAAGAGACAAACGCGTATGCTTCTCTTTACTTTAAAGAGTGGGAAGGCCAGCGAAGGCAGAAGATTGAGGCGAGGAAGCTCAGAGATCACCATGGAGGCCCGTGAGAGCGCCTGGCTCTAATCCTCCTCTCCACTGTGGTTGACTGGGCTCTCTGTACCTCCACCCAGCTCATTCATGCCTGCCCTCCATGTCGCCCCACCAACTCTTCCACAAGTCTCTGAGGTCTTGTTATGGATTCCACGATGTTTCCCCACTTCACAGATGGTTTCAAAAAGGAGTCTCTCTGCGCTTAAAAAGACCATGTTCCTCAAGTCCCCTGTCATATTTAGCTACCATTCCACCCTCTAAAGTGCTTCTTCCTGAAGGACAAGGGAGATGGGAAACATGTCCGCACATAATTATTTCCCCACAAGAAATTCTCACACCTCGTCTTTTAAATCCTTTAAAATCCCTGGAATACTTTTCGCTCTTTCACTCACGTTACTTGTGATTTCTTAACATTACCAGGATCACACGTATGTCACTTAGTTTCCCTCTCTAAGTAACCTCCAGAGGGGGCCGCCTAACCGCCTGACCTCACCGTGGAAGCGTAGAAGCGCAACACCGACTCGGCGTTGTGTGGCAGGCGTTAAGGGAGTACGAGTGACGAGCGAAGGATGATTAATAAGCAGTTCTAACAGCAGCATTCAGCCATCGGGTCTCCGGTGGGAGTTGTTGTTCTTGTTAAACAATATCCAACACACGAGGGAGGGCACCGGAAAATCCAAAACTGATTTAAACCACTGTCACCAGTCGCAGCTAAGCAATCCATCCCAGCCTCGTCATCAGAAGACACAATGACTGTCAAAAGTGTACACACCCCAGTTGAAAAGCCAGGTTTTTGCAATAAAATTAGACCATGATGAATCACTTTGGTAGTATTTCTACCAGTACGGTGATGTGTCCTGTAGCATTTAACTGAAAGACAACAAAAACCTATAAACTTTCCTGCATAACTGTGAATTCTCTTTAACTAATGCTTTAAAAGTGAGGACTGCCTGGTACAACTTTTTTTCATTTTCATCCTGTAGCTCAAGCTATTGTTTGCAGAGAGGTAAATTATGTAACTTTTAAAGAATTATTTATTTTTTTTACATATTTGCTAAAATTGTCACCATGTCATGACAGTATCGTACGAGACAGACAATCTGCGAAAGTATTGATCTCCTCCACCTCCTCTCTGAGCTACTATTGCTGTATTTTGCAAAATAAGGGCATTTAGTAGTGTTTACATGTGCGCCGCTGGTACAGTCATACCCTGAAAAGACGAGCAGCTGGGATTGTTCTTTCTACAAACCATTAATTCAGAGCCAAATACAAAACATGTCACCATGGTGACTTTTGTTTTTAAAAACATTTTGGAACAATGTGTAATTTTCCTTCCACCTCACTATTACACACTGTTTTTTTTTTGTTGGTCTGTCACATTAAAATAGCAAAAATCTGACAGCAGTTGTTGCTTATAATGTGACAAAATGGGGAAAGGTTCAAGAGACATTGATATTTTTGCAATTTGTTAAATGTTATGCATTACCTTGCAGAATAGATAGGGGAACCACGCACACACACCAAAATAACAGAAACTGGTAAGTGCTCGGATCTGGCTAATTGCTGGGAAGAAAGCATCTCTATTTGTTTTTCAACTCCCACCCTTGTGTAATTTCTCCACCAGCATATTCAGCAAACCTCGCCCCGTCTCTAATCAAGATATATTTCTGCTTGATAGAAAAATTAACCACAATTTAATGCAGCAATTACAATCAGGCTCAATGTTTCAGCATGGCTGAGTGCTGTAATTGATTCAAACAAGCAAAAAAAAGTGCAGTAGATACTGGGAGTGCTTGTGAAATTAAATAGTAGATTAATCAAATAAAGTAAAGATTGCAGTGTGTGTGCTTAGACCAGCATGAGTTCATTTCTTAGCTCTCTATTCACCACAATTAGTTTGTGCCTGCTTCAAATAAGGGGAAACAGACGAGGGGTAATTACAGATAAACTAGACACGTTCTCTGTTCATAACTACCTAATGTTACGTGGAGCACAATCCCCTTACGCCTTCTTCCTTCTGCAACTTCCATTTATCTCATTTAAACATCCCTAAATCTCTCATCCCATTCTTTGGCACTTTAGCAATTCCCACCCCAGACCCCAGCATACACTTTGTTTTATCCGCCTCCCATTCATCCCCCTAATACAGCAGTTAATTTTACGAATTACATAATAGGACACACATTTTGTTCTCCTGGTCTTGGTGTATGTGCTCACATTGCTTCCCCCCACCCCCAAAGAAAGGAATTAATCACAATATGTATTTAATAAGTTTGCGTGCCAAAAGTAAAAGGAGTGTGTTGAGGAAAACATTTACCAGCATGTGTGTTTGCTTAAATATAAACTGCAATTGCCAACATGTCCCGTTGTCATCTTCTATAAAAATTGCATTGATCGTTTACAAGAAACTTAAGTGAAAAAAACAATACATCCATTGTCTTACGATGCCCACAAACAGAGAAAGGCATAATGTTAGTTAACTCTAAAAGTTACAAAGGATAACATAAGAACTTCAAATGAATAAACTATTTTGACCGATAGCTTGTTGACATGCAACTTCAGCCCAGGGTTTCCTCCAGAGTAATATTGTCTAAGCCTGGCGGGCCACCAGCCTTTACTCCCCACAGGCTTCACTTTCCCCCCACCAGGCTAAGCATAGCTTGTTTATTTTAAATAAGCTAGGTTGGTAGTTGACGCATTGAACTGGGCTTGAGTCTCCAAACTATGATGCCTGCTAATGCATGTTAGAATTGTAACTTTTAACACAAAAACACGGTGGGCTGCTAATGGACGGCCCGAACTCTCCCTACCACTGGGCTTAGCAGGTTTTCTGGGGAAATCTCCACTATACATTTTTGAATGTTTGGTTTTGTTTCATAAATGATCGTCTTGAAGATTAAAGCACCATTAGGTATGATCTCAATCTCATATCCTTCATTAGTCATTGGCAACCTGCCTAAACCAAATAGCTAGGCAAGGAGAGCATTAATTAGACAAACTACTAAAAGGCCTATCAACAGCTTGGGTGGAAAAATCTGTTGACAGGACAGCTATTATGTCGTTTTTCCACTAGAACTTAGTAGCATTGCTCAACTGGGCTCAACTCTACTCCAAACAGTTTGGTTGGTTTTCCATTGCAATTGATTAACAGCTGTAGTGGGAGGAGTCTTAATATAGTTGTGCCCTTCCGAAAGTCAGAAAATTAGTGTCAAGTGATCTGTATGTGACACAAACACAATGAAACAATGGAAGCTATGTTGAACATTTTGATCAGTCTTCTATTGCCCTTAAATACTTAGTCTTTTTGTGACATTTTAGGTTGGTAGGTTGGCAGTATTGTAAGGCATTTGCTCTCGTGACGAAACCAGAGACTCCACTGCCTAGCAAATCACTAGTTTGTGTTGGCTTAACACAAATTTTAAATCCCAATAAAACACAATAAAGCTGAACTATTGTCTTTATTCAGCATTGTCTGTGTGAAGTGTGTGAATAAATGTCACTTTGCTTATTTTTAATATGTATGCAATATTGTGTTATTGATAATTCAATAATTACCAATTATGTAAAGAGCGTTTTTGTTTAAAATGGCAAACTCTACTTCTAAAGCAAATGAGCCGCAGGCAACAGCTTCCCCATGTTGCCAAGGGTTTCATGGGTAAATTGGCTACAGGTAATTTAATCTGTTGATGGATCTGTCTCGTCAGCAGATGAGAACATGAAAGCTAAATAGAAATGATAAGCTTAGGCAATGTGCACCAATAAGGAAGGGAAACAATATTTTATTGTTAAATTATTTTAAACAATTAATGAATTGTTCAATAACTGGAGCTGCTATGTCCAGAACGTTTACTGACCATTTCTACATTATGTTCCTACATTCCCACTACATCTCATGTTTTCCATTAAAAGTGGAGATAAATATTTTTAAAAATGCTGAGATTTCATATAATTTTATTGTATTAGTTCAAAGGATTTAATATGAACCAGATTGCATCCAAGGAGCCAAGGTACACCACACCCTGTACAGAGTTCTATACACAATGTTTGTGGCGATATGAATATGTAACGTTTATCCAACATGTTTGACGTGGTGAGAAATTAAGTACATTTTTTGTGGTTGTTTAATGAAGAATCATAAAAAACATTTAAAAGGCTAAAAAACTTGGATGAAAGACATGACAATCTCTGCGTGAACACCTCGTAAAAACAAAACGGAGGATGCAGGGAGTAGGGCTGTGTAATTACATTGATTCTACGATATTCGATTCTACGATATTCTAAGAAATCAAACTAGAGTTTGATTAAAGCAGACTGAACAGGGTTGCTATATAGTCCATCTTACTACTCAGGTAAATTGCAGACGTCTGTAGGATGGCGTAGCTGCAGCATCATCAGCTGTTGTACTCGAATGCTGTGCCATGTACAAATTGCATATCCTCTACTGTGGCTTGTGGTTTGACCAGGCCTCTATGGTTAAGTTTCATTTTATGTCGAGGAATGAATGCATCACAATGCCGACATTTATTCTTGTAGCAGTCAGCTGAATCGAATTTCTATCAACTGACTGAGATGCTTTAGCTATTCAAAGCATTTACTCCACCTCTGTGCGGGCCACTGATTCGATGTTCTTAGGTTGGAGCGCCATCTGAGGATTATCACCTAAAATATAATAAACTGTACTGCATCATGCAACTAGCCCTGACTGACTGAGATAATCCTCAACATGCATCCTGCTCAATAATAGATCCATCTTGTTATCCATTTCAGTCTAGGTCTCTTGTCTCTCTGCAGTTATCTGGAATAGCCTGATGTTACTGCTGCCACTGGCTGATACTGCACAGCTCATTTATATTTTAGATGGGGCTGTGTTGGCTGATGGTTTGTGTGTAAGGAGGAAGGAGGGAGAGAGATGGAGTGTGTTACTGGACAGCTCCTGCTTTAATTCATTGTTTTAGTTTTTTTTTTGGTGCTGGCTGATGGAGTTAGAACAATTCAGTGAGGCATGAAGCTGTGTGCGAGTATGTGCTTTTCTACTTCCCACAACAAACTATTTTCACCCTCAATGGATTTTCTTAATACTTGTTCCAGACATTTTCATCAGGATCCAAGGACGTTGGAAGCATCATCAAATCTGCCAACCAATAAATCAAAGTTTATCATGAAGTGGTGAGACGTTTTTTTTTTTTTTTTTAATGGTTAGAGCTGAAAGCACTGAGAAATATGGTCCAGGATCACATAAACGGTTGGATGGTTGAGAGTTAGAGTTCTTCACAAATCATTTGGTGTCAGGACTGGCAGAAAAATTAGCACTCAAAAAAAAAAATAAAATAAAAAATAAAACTTCAAAACCTTGAAGCTGCAGTTACAACTTAGACCTACTACTGCAAGTCAACTAAAAGGGCTTTTAGGTCAACTAATGCCTGAAAAGAGATACTTCTGAAGCCATTGCAGGGAGCAGAGGGATGGAGAGAGACTCGGACTGACCTTTAAAGGGCGCCACTTACAACAGCCAGCACCCCAGGCACTGATCTAGGCCAGTTTCAGCCTCTATCTATGTGTTTATGCGTCTGAAAAATGATAAGTATCTACTGCAAATCCACTATCGGCTGAACAAACTAAATCACCCCAAGCTATGTAGAGGTCGCTGCCAATACGGGGAGATGAGAACCCGCAGTACTGACAAGGAGACTGAATAGCAAGTATTTTCTTTAGCATTGGCTGTGAGTTTGAAAATGGTGGAACCAATTCAATATTCTATTCTATAATACTTTATTTATCCCGAAATTAAACTAGGTACTGTCGTAACTCGTCACTGAAGTGTCTTCAAAGAGTCGTGGAGGATGGTAATGTGGTGAGGAACGATCTACAGTAGGAAACAGTTTGATTGAAGACACTAGCTGCGTTTCCATTACAGCTAGTGGCAAATCTTTGTCAATATTTCGCAAATGTTGAAAAAACACAATTTCACATTTATTTTCCTTCTCGTTGATTGGCTGTATCCTTGGATAAACGTTAGACTGTAGCTATTATCTTCTGTGGAGGTGCTAAGAGTTTCCACTGTGCATAATAAGGCACAATTGGTGTTTGCACCATTAAAATAAGCAGATATAAGCATTTAGACGGAGTCTCAAGTATTTGCAGATATCAGCAACTTGCAGGTTGCTGTGGTCCCGCCAATATTGGGGGTCTACTGTTCAGTACTATGAAAACTTTAGTGAATTACTGGTACGGCGGTGGATGCAGTTGAGTTCTAGGTGTTTAAACAGACCCACCATACTGTGTGCCTAAGCTAACCAGGAAAGGGAAGACACACACAAATGAAATATAGCTATGTTGTAAACCACTGCAGGTTCTGGACAAAAGCTGAGTATTTACCTTAAACGGTGAAAAGAGGGAATTGACTGCTGCAAGAAGCCCTGCGGTGTCCGAAGCCTCCCTCTGACCGCAGATCACAATCTGAGAGAGAGGAAAAAAAACACGAAGGAAGACAATAAAAATGTGACACAAAGAAAAAACAATGAAATAATAAGATGGGGGAGTGCACGACTGAAAGAACAGGGTTGAAAGGTGGCTTATAAGAGGAAGGAAGAGGGAAAAGAGGTGGTGCAGGTCGGAGCTTTATTTGTAGCACTAACAAGGGAGGCAGGTGGTTTCTCTGAAACTGCCTGAATCCTTTGCTCGTTACCTTTCACCCCATCAACCTGAGACATCCCCTGCAGGTCATGTATGACGGACAGGAAGCACCCAAACCCGCAGTCAGACCTCGTTATCTCCATCTGTGTTCTCCTGCTGCTTTCACTTTAAAGCCTTTTCCCACCGCGTGACCAAGCAACGTTGTCCTGCTAGCAACCCGGTTTCAGTGGTTTCAGGCTAAACTGAGGATGTTAATATTTCAACACTCGATTATGTAACCCGACTTTAACAGCTCAAATAACCCAGTAAACGCAAAAGAGGGGCAGCTATAACATGAGAAGAAAAAAAATAAATCCTTGTGTCCAGGGATGAAACGAGCGTCCTGGTGGGCGGGCTTGTCCTCAGACAACCTGGTGAAGTTGAAATGAGGTGGAAAAAATGCGGTTCGCTTTTCTGGCTTTGTAAATCACGCGAACGGGAAATTCCTATACATCTGTTGAGTGTGGTATTTGCAAGAAAAGCAATTGCTCTTTCAGTTGTGTTTTCCTTCGAGGAACTGTCCAGGAGTTATGTCTGGTGGATGAGGGGAAAGCTCCGAGGCCTGGTTTGAATCTGCTAATCATGGTTCACTCTAAATGAACCAGAAGCTGTTTAAAACACTGGTGAAATCCCACATCAGTCATGATCGCACCTGCACTGTGATTACCTTCTCTAAAACCTAAGATGGAAAGATCAATCTTGAGATTGAAATGTCAAAAAGATACAGATTTGAAACCGAAACCAGAAGAACAGTTCATAGAATTCATAGAATTTACAGTTCATATGAATCAATCATTCACTAAAATAACACCTTCCTGCTTATTTACACTCCTTCCCTAATAGAACTTCCTCTTTTTTACTTTTTTTCAGTGATGCATTTCTTCTTTGCAGCGTTCCCGAACAGAAATGTTCCAGCGCAATCAATACGCAGACGCTCATTGTTTAAACAGCTTCTTCCTCTCGTGCTGCATAATGTTTTGTTCAGTTTTTGTTACTCGGTAAAAGCCGTGTCTATTATGCTTGCTCCATTTGTCATGCGAGCAGAAACACTGACTACTTTCAGTAGGCGGACATGAAAATGAGTTCCAGGGAACATTCAGGTAAACAAACCCGCTCCCCCCCCAGCTTAGCTGTCTTTCAGGCCTCACGACCGACAGATGAGAAACAGATGGGTTGGGAACTGCACAGTGGTCTATGATAACTACTCTGTCAATATTAACAATCTTGTACAGCGGGAATAGTTAAACCGACCGAATAAAAGTCTTGATCTTGATGTAACGAAGCAGCGTACCTGTTTAAGTGTGTAGTGCTGGGCCATGAGAGCCCGGACCATCTCGGGCAGAGCTATGGGAATACTGGTCAGCCGGTCAGAGAATGCTGCCAGCAGCTGCTGGGACTTCTGGAGCCACTCTTGTCTTCCGGTGTAGTGGGACAGCCGCAGCAGATTGGAAGCTGAGACGGAGTTGGCGCTGGGCTCTGCTCCATCCTGATCTGTGACACACAGTGAGGTTCAACAACTTCATAAGCCTTTAATAGGTATCGACCTCTGACCGTTCCTCATTGAACAAATTGTATATAAACTGTAGAATCGTGGTTCCTCTCTTAGGCCATCGTCTCATTTGCTCCCCCTACAGGTTTGCCGTAGAATTTAGGTCAAGAGACAGCGACGGTCAAGGAAGAAGATTGATTCTTATGTCTCGTGAACCCTTTCTGTACTGATCTGGTATATTGTTTGGCCCACTGACCTACAGAAAGTCCCAGTGAAAGTGATACAAGTTATTGATTAATCTAAAGTTGATCAACTCTATTGATCGACTAACCATCAATTGATAAAAACCAATGAGTTGGAAGATGGTGGTCAAAAGGTGCGTGCACATTTCAACTACATGCTACAATCACAGTGCCATCAAATGCCCTAGCATGATGACTGCAGCGGATCTAAATCTGTCAAAATGTGGAACTTTTTCTCCACCAACACTGGAAAATGTGTAAATGTAATTTGAAACTACTACAACTAATCTTGTAGTGGGAATTCACATTCTGTTGTGTTTTTTATTAGAATTGTATATTTGATGAAACACTAGAAACCATTTCAGCTATTTGCTGCATAAAAAATGAATCAAGTCCAACTGCCACGTATGGATTACCACGTCCTGGATAACCAAGACCTTACACCAAACGTTATGTTGATAGAATCCTTGATTACAACTAAGATGACTGCTGAAAAGAAACAAGCTATTTTTACTGACATTCTCTGTTGCCCTCTGACCAAGGTTTTCATATAATCATAAAGACCTTAAAAAAGTGTGTTTTGTGTTCGATCCTCCCCTAAACACACATTCACCCCACAGCTATAAGGGGTGAATGTGAACCAGTTACTTCACAGATGTGCTCTGTGAAGTAACTGGTTCTCATCTTACACCAAGGTCTGGTTAGAGCTTGGGCACAATTTACAAATGACCTTTGACCTCTCAGCACATCTGCATTTCAAAATAATGCCTGTGTTTCTGAGTGCTTCAGAATCCAAAGCCATTTTTACGTCTGACTGCGTACCTTGTACGCAACCTAAAAATAGCAACAGTAACCCGACAGAATTATTCAGCCGAAGCCACATGAACGTAACTACAAAACGCATATTCCTTCGTTTTTGTGACAAGCATGAATTAAAAATCACAAAGAGACACGTGCGTACCGACGGATGAGAGACTTGCAGAACAAGCGTGATTTCACCCAGCTGTATGCTCTTTGTGAGCCCCGTGGTGGGGAAGACTCTAACAAACCTTCAAGTACACACACCAGGGTTTGGTAGGCGAGTGTGTCGCTTTCCACATGTCACGTTTTCCTTCGCTTAAGGAGCTCCGTCAAAAGGAGGTCGCAAACGCACACCGAGAGAGAGAGAGTGAGAGTTGTGGAGGGAATTGCTGCTGCCATCGACAAAGAATACAGTCATTGAATAAAACACTGCCTACACTTTCATCAAGTTTTAAAGTCATAAAACAGTTTTTTTTTTTAACCTGGTGTACTCTAACTTGATGCGTGTATAATATATTTCTTTCACCTGGGAGAACGTCTGAAAAGTGCAGCGCTGCCTCAGGAGACAGAAACAGTTTGCAGTCTCAGGAAACTCAGCTAACTGAAAATAAATTCAAAGAAAAGCAGGACAGACAGTGTGGATGATTTTAACCTTCCTCTTCCGACACAAACACATACACACACACACACACACGGGAGTCTGGCAAAGGCTCGAACACGCACAGAGGCAGCGCCTTGGAGGTAATCTGTCTACAGCTGACAGGCTACGCTGCTGGGAAAGGCGTCCGACGCCGCGTCGTTAATGGCTTTCAACCCGACGCAGCGCAGACGCCGTAATGGCACCGCGAGTCCCCTCAGAAGGGAAGCCACTCTCGTGTCAGCTCCAATAAAATACAAACTGGGCACACGTTTACATATTTACACGCATTCATGTGTGATATATGTACTGCTTACCAGGAGACAGGGGTCAGAAAAACTTGTAAGAGAAAGTTAATGGCAACAATGACCTGATCTAGGAAAGAGACACAGCTGGGTACAAACAGACTGGAGAGGGGAGCACGTAAAGTTAACGGCAGCAGAATGTTTATCAATGACTTCGTATTGGAACGAGAGAGAGAGTTGTTTTAATTATCCAATGTCTGTACAGTGTGTGTCCTGATTTTTTTGGTTATTTTCCATAAGACAGTTGAAAAAGTATAAAATCTATAAAATTCACGAACAGATGAGAGGTTAAAGGAGCAGTACTATGTGTTTTCTAGGTACAGAGAGCCACTTCATAGCATAATCATGTTACCTTCAGTTTATATAAAAATGCTGTATGTATCAAATATGACTTAAAGGAAATCTGACTTCATAAATTAATGCATTAAAATTGGGTCTCTGTCTCTTTAAAAACTCCTGCTCTTTCTGAAACTCCGCCTTCAGGAAGTCATCATAACATGGCTCCTCTATTAACCCTTTACTCACGTTTTTACCAGCATTGGTCTGAGAAGTGGCTCCTAATGAGCTCAACAGATTCACAATTCACAGAACTGAATTCAAACGTCCCGCTTCACCACACATCTAAAGTGTGACAAAAAAAAAAAACAATAGCAGGTTATTTATGACAAAAATCTGTAATTTATGACAAACTGGAATGTCATCAATGACTTTATAAAAGAAAGATGGCTAATCACAGAAGAAGTAAGCCTGGAGTACGTCTGATGGGAAGCACAAAAACAAAAGCAGCACTTGAAGATGATAGGATATCTTTGTCGATAACTTGATCCTGGAAAAAGACAACAAATATAGAAGCACCAAATCAAGTGTACCTTAAACAAACAACAGAGAAAACAATACATTTGAATGCGGAAGATGACTAGATCCAAACCAGAAGCTTGGACCCGACTGATCAAAGGTAAACAATAGTGTGTTTACAAGGTGCCAGCCTCTCCGGCCTGCTAGCATCCGAAGACAGGCTGGAGTGCACATCAAGGTTATGGCCATTTATATTCATATCTGAGCTTTCACCTACTGGCCCGTAACATTCAAAAGATACGTTCTTATTTGAAAGGCTGCAAAATCACGTCAAGAATGCGGGGAGAGTCACAAATTAAGAGGGAAAAAATAAGGAGGTTAGTGAGAGACGACAGGAGCAGAGTCAGGAAGTTGATTTCAGACTCCCGCTGTACTTTGCGGCGCTGTTCCAATCTGTCAGAAGCAGATGGACTGAGAGACGGACTGGAGACGAGTTTGACAGCTCTGGTGATCAAAGCAGCTCGAGAGGCAGGGCATCAGTGTAGTAGGGGCTTTTTATGGCAGAGAGGTTCGCCATGAGTGACTGGCGGTTGCTAGTGTTCTTACGGCGGACGGAGGAGTTCAATAATCCTCCCATCTTTTATCCTTCATCAAGTCACCTATCAGTCCATCCATCTTCTGCTGGCAGCCTCTTTTCTTGAAGTGTAGCAAATGAGTGAAAGTGGCAGGGATATTACAGTAAAGTCTTCCAGATCCTCTGAGCTTGAAACGATCAATATGGCATAGGGTAACAGTGGGGAAGCAACAGATTCATGATGGACGAATAAATTAGTGAGTTTCTGACAAAAACAATCCGTCAAATTGTCTGTTGTTCCAATAATACAGACATCTGTTCATACCGCTGCTTTTCATCAGGGTTGTTTCAGCCAAACCGTTGCGATGCGCAGACATCTGCAGTGCCTGTGCAATTCAAACCTTGAATTTATCAGTGTTCGGCACTCTCCATCCCTCAGACTGGGCGAAAGCACAAAGGTCCACTGCAGCAGGAGTTCTAATCATCCGCCTGTCCATCAATCCTTTCTATATTTCACCCCTGAAGCTACGAACCCCTACATAAAACTGATGCAGGCAGAGTTTCAAGCACTCCTCATGAAACGTTAAAAACACATCGAGGTAAAAGATAAGCCCCGACCAACGATGCTGGCTTATCTTCAACAATATTTGCACCAAGCATTGCTACACGGTTAATGCGAGTTTCACCAAGTCAACTTTAAGCGTTTTTAAGACCATAATGAATAAAATTCAAGACCTGTAGGATGACAGAAGTGTACAAAGGGTTGGCAACAGAAGCGAACCAGTGGCTAACATGAGCGTCATCCAGCAAACTGCTGATAAATTTACACTTACCCTTCATAGACAAGAAAAAGCTAGATAGATTTTCTCCAGTTTGTTCAACGGGAGCATTAATAAATGTCAGTAAATTTAAAAATATGGTTCAATGCAGTTACTGTGTGTAGTTCAGTGATATTAAAGTAACTGGCATTCTGAAGAAGCCTTTTTAATATAGGAATGTTTTTCTAGAGCAATATTTGTGTTTGTGGTGCTATAAATGCTGTGATATGCAGTTACAGCCATACGATTACCTAAAAAAATAAGAGTTTTAATTATCATAACTTTTATACCACAAAATATTGTGATAAAATTCTGTCCATATCTCTCACCTCTTCCACTTGTCAGATAGTGTAAATCAAACATCTCAGCTATTCGTAAAAAAAAAAAAAAAAAAAAAAAAGGAGCTTTTATAAAGATACATTTGGAAATCCTGAGAGTTTAGATAGGACTGCTCTTCAGTAAAAGGGTAAGTTTGATGTTTTGGTCATCTCTGAACGTCAGCCACCTTTATTAAGGCAGACTTGTTCAATTGCTCGTTAATGCAAATAATGAGCGAGGCCATTACGCACCCTCCTTCAGTCGCAGCAGAACCGCGGCGTCGCTGGGCTCGCTGCAGAAGTAACCTCCGCCCTGGTTGTCCCAGAACAGCGCGTCCTGCCTGGCCTGCAGCTCCTCGGCCCACCGCAGCCACTCCGTCTGGAACGTGGCCTCGTACAGGTCCAGCAGGCCACAAACAACGAAGGCGTAGTCGTCCAGGAAGCCGCAGATAGGCGGGGATCTGGGCAACGCACAGAGGGAAAAGACGAAACGAGGACATTAATCATTAAGTATTTATCGTTGGAGCAATGTGGAAAAGCACTTTGATGAGCTCCACTAGTGAACTAGTTCAGGATCTTGTTTTTGGGGTTGTTGTTTTTTTTTACACTTCACATTTTATACAGTAACTGTCTGTGCAAACCAGAATAGAAATCCAGAAAAAAAAAAACACATTCTGAGGTAGGGCAGAGAAAAAGATACACTTTTATATGTCCACCACAGACATGATTTATAATATATAAAAAGACAGAGCGGCAAATAGTTAGCACACCTCTAAATCAGACGTTATACACACTCATCAAGGGCATGAATACCATTAAAATTTGAGACCTTTAATTATTTATTTAAACCTTTTATTGTCAAGGATGATGTGATTATGCAACTTTTTGGACAAGAATTATATGCACATGACAACATTTATTTTACATACATTTCCCCCCAGTTAATATTTGGTTAAACCTCTCTTAAGAAGTTGGACTTCATCCTCATGGTTGTTTAACGGCTGAATATTTGATGGTATCGCTGGGCGATATTGGTACAGCTCATTTAAATTGGTAGTTTTATTTATACAAAGACCCAGCTTTTAAGTTAAGTCCACAAATTTTCAACAACGTTTTGGAAAGACCAATCCAGCAGCTGACTGTTGGTTTTAGGGATGCACAGTTTACAGTTTTCCGGCCAAGCGGCAATCTTTGAAAAGCCCGATTTGGCGATTCCGATTTTGACCAATAACAATTATTTTATGACTGACACTGTGACATAGTCACTAAGTTGATGACAGTGGGGAGCTTATTGTTTATGGAGTAGGAGTTAATTTCTTGGCCAATGGAAAGCTGGGCTTCACAGTGAACACTGATGGTGTTTTCCTCTAATTTGTGGCAGGTTTAAGTTTTGGTAGTTCCTTGTACAAATCTATCGAGTTAATAGAACTTTCCCATTAATCTTCATGCTTTGATGAATAGGAAATCTGAGCTTAGCAAAATCCATTCAGTCAAGAAACACATTTACAAACCAAACGGTACATCTCTGTTTCAAATTCTTTAGAGTCGTCAATCCCTTCTTCTCCATGTCTAAAACAACTGTGTACGGCTGATACCGATTCTGAAGTACTTTCTTCCTCACTGTCAGTACTGAGTCACCACTTTTTAATAAACTGTTGTTATTCCACTGTCCCCCGTCCTTCCAGTTCTCACAACGCCACCCTCCAGATGAGTGAGTGCACGAGGATGGACTGTGACAGGAGGCCAGATAGTGCTGTGTCAGGTGAGGCTGATGGCGGAGAGGGTGAAAACCTAAAAGCGATTTGGAGGAGATGAAGTGCATTCTTGTGAGAGGTCATAAAAAGCCATGAAGTCACGCTGTAGTGAGACAAGAAATCGGTTGCGGCATCAGTCAAGTTAAAAGGAGTCAGCAAAAATCAGGATGGGTATGACAAGGTTGAAAATGTTCAGGAGGGGGAACTGATATTCACATTTTCAAGCAGTTGTTGCAATATATAAATTAAAATACTTGAAAAAAATGTTTGAATTGGCTTCAGTACTTTCATAAAAAGCATGCAGCTACTAGCAAAAGGTGGAAGCAACACTAGAAGTTGTTCACAAGAAGATGGCTTATAGTACATGCTACAACCACAAGGTGGCAGCTCTGTGCATCAAGCGAGATTCTGTTGAAGTTTAAACAATTGGATCTGATTTTACCCAATCGCTTATGTTTATTCATGATGTAAGTAAGGGGTTATGAAGCTATGAAGCTTACCAGAATTTGCGTGTGTTGTAAACAACTGTACCCCACTGTGAAGAGAGAAGTGTGGAGCTGGACAACACCTTTGCTAGCAATAAAATGTCTCAACCCTCCTGCGGTCTTAAGAGCCAGGGTCCTTTGGACGGCGGGGTTGTACTGACGGTGCATGTGCTTTTACAAGTTTTAGTGTGGTTTATGGAACTGACGGTCTGACTGGACAACCACCGCCTCCTCTCTTCCCCGCTGTCCGACCAGGACATCTGCTGTGCTCTTCCTGAGCGTCGCACTAAGACAGCGGGAGGGTTCAACATTCCTCTTGGTTCAATTTGAATTGGTCAATATTTGGAAGCGTGACCAACATGAGCTGAACGACTTTGTTGACTTCTTCCGCTGTTGCTTCTAATTACAGGCAGGATTCTTTAAACTAGCACCGAAAGTCATCGTTCACAACTTTTATTTCTGTTTGCTGATTTGCCCGGTTGAAATTCTACTGAAGAAATCCATGTCGACGGGAGAAATTGAATTGCGTAGGAAGGCAATTTCCAGGCTAATTGGGAACTAATTCATATTTAGCAAACCAGCTCCATATGACATTACTGGTGACAAAACAGCTGATCTTATTTTTTATTTAATTTTATTTTTTTTCTTTAATTATGTAAAGCACCTTGAAATGCCCTGCTGCTGAAATGTTCTATACAAATAAAATTTGATTGATTGATTACCAAAGTAAAATTACCCTCTACCTTCCTTCTGCTCCTCAAAGACGTAAATGCATTAAATTTTCGGTTGGCAGGAAGGAGCCCCAGAAAACATACAGCACCAACTCCACATCCTATTAACCCAGTTAGTCTCAGCCCCTACCAATCCTTCTGGTAAATGGGCTCGCGGCCCGTACCAGCCCCGGTACGTGTGGAAGCTGAATCAGGTCTGAGAAATGAGCCTCTGTAAACACTTTCGAAGACGACACCATTCTGAACAGGACAGTAATGAATGAGACGGGCGCTGTGGAACAAGGCCAGGGCGTTTAGGCACAAAGTGTGTATTTGTTCACATATGTGTTTCAAATTGATTATATTCCATCGAGCAGGTTGTGGGACTGTTGGCACATTTTTCTGCTGATTCGATAGCATTTCACACTCACTCATTCACAGTAACTGGGCCACAGTTGCTGGCCAACGGAACAAGGCCAACTGAAGCTGTTGTGTTGGATCAACAAGAGAGTCAGTTCTTGACTTTAAGGGTGTGTTCTGAGAATAAAAATATTAACTTGCTAATACACTTACTGAATGATATTAATTTAGTTAGTTAAAATTAAGAGTAAAAAGAAAAATTCTTGTCTCAGCCATGAGAAATTAAAATTTCAATAGGACTTGAAAATGAAATTAAAACAAAGTCAATCATGTTAAAATATGCAGCCTGAAAAATCCAATAACCGAGCTGCTGGATAAAAACACAGGTTGCATGGAACGTTACAGCTGAAAACTTATTTACCCGGATATTATGGTTGCCTGTTTTCATGTAAAAAACCATGAACATTTCATAGCTTTCTACAGTTTTAATATAAAAAACATCTTTTTGATGGAATACTTGAATATTTTTATAAAAAGGTGAAATGTGCTTTTTATTATTTATTATACCATTTTTGAGCTAAAGTACTGTATCTTACATCTGTTGCACCTCCACCTGGTCTCCGCGGTAACAAGATCGGAGCATGTTCTGCTGATTGGGGTCCCACAGATGCTCCTTCAGGAAGTTTCCTGCTTGCACCGCTCTCTCCAGCAGCACCTCGTTCCCCAGCACGGCTCCAACCCGAGCGAAGGCGGACAGCATCAGGCCTGCAAGGGAGGAAGCGGTAATAACGATGCTTGTGGTGGTGATTAGCTCCAAAATAACTCCATCTCATGTTAAAACATCACGTTCCCTTGCCAAGGTGCCAATGTGTAGCCTGTGCCAAAAGTCCCAGCGCAGTTATTTCTGCCCCCAAACCCCTATTTCTCTCTTTGAAGTTTCCCCACGTTCTCTCATCCTTCACTACATCCTTTCCTTCCTCCCTCCGTCCCTCCACACCTCTTTCATGTAGAGTATCAAAGCCAATGGTGCACAGCCCGGTCTTCAAAGTGCAGCGGCGGCGGCGGGCAGGTGATTAATGGAGGAGTTTGTTCATTAGAGAGGAGAAGAAGAGGCTCGGGACTAATTGGAAAGTTCTCGGAATGGCAGGGCCTCATTACCTCGCTAACATACCGTCAGGAGACATCCGGTGAAGGAACCCAACCTGTGGGTGAGTATGACTGTTTGTTTATGCATGTGCTTAGTAATTAACTGCATTTTTATAGATGATGGGCAAAACAATGGAAAGGAGCGTTAAAATTAGCACCATGTCAATGTGGAAAAACAACAGTTTTATTAAATGATTCGCCTTTTCTCCACCTCAAAAAACTTTATCATAGTTTGTCTCATCACAAATGCGAACTTCAGGGTATGTCACTAGATTGTCATCTGATGTGGGTTATGACACAAAATGGAAACCATACAAAACACGGCTTTCCACTATTAATCCTTCACTGAATGGACAAACAAGGATAAACATGATGATGGACTGCAGTGTTTGCAAGTTGATGTCAATGGATGTTTTCCATCCAATCTTTGGGTTGGGTAGGCAAAAACACACCCCAACGTTCATATCCCAAAAGGCTAATAGTTGCAATTGCAGCGAAAGGAGGTCCAACAAAATGTTGAGTCAGTGTTAAGTTTCCACACATTTCAGATTTAAGAACAGTTGGAAAAAAGTAGAAAATATTGCTTCCACTTTACGCTTAGGCACTGCTTTGTGCTGATAACATGAAATCCTAATATAATAGATTATAGGTTTTGGTTGTGATATGACAATCAGTAAAAAAAAAAAAAAAAAAAAGGTATTGAAATCTGAGATCTGCTGTTTTTACTTTTCGCTGCCTTGTCAGACTTGGACTTTACCGTTCCAGGAAGCCAGCATCTTGGTGTCCAGGTGGGGTCGCGGGCGAATCTGCCTCACTTCTGCCATTCTGCCTCTGGCTGAGGTCATGAGTTCATTGAATTTCTCTACCGTGATGCCAAAGTGAGCAGCTGTTAGCTCCGCTGAATAACGGACAATCAGCACATTTTTCCCCTGCAGCTCCCCGTGTGGGTCCTGGCAATAGAGAGCATAACATCTTCACCAACAATGACCCTTAGCGCCCGTGACGGTCGCCATGTCGACGAGCGGAAACTGTCAAAAGCAGATACAGCCTTAATATTAAAGTAATACAGTCAGACCTGCTCAGCTGCAACGTTGCCTTGCTCCTTGACTCCGTAGTGGTGCATAAAGATGTCTGCGAGCGTGGCGGCTCCAACCGCACCCTCTACCACGTCAGGCAGGAGCTCCCGCACTTCTGAGGCCGTCCACACGCAGAAGGCCCCCTCTCGCTTCTCCAGCCCCCCTGGTGTTGGGATGGAGTCAGCATCTTCTGCACTGTAGAAGCCTCCAGACTGGAAAGCAGCGCAAACAGTGCTAATGTATTAACACGATTGGTAAAGATGTGCTAAAAGGATCTAAAATAAATAAATCCATCAAAAAATTATGAGGAATCAACCATGACAGAAATTTTCTGGGGACAAAAATGTTCATATAAAAAACAGTTACAACAAAATACCTGGAAAAAGGTTTCTAGAAACTTCTACTTTGTGACAGTTGGCACATTAAACAGTGGCAACTGTTAAAGTGAAAGCTGGGTCTTTCATCAAAATAATGATCCAAAACATAAAACACATGACAATTAAATATACTGCTCAAAAAATAAAGGGAACATTTCACTTTAATTTTGTGTGTGGCTCCAAATCCAGGCCTCCATTGGTTAATAAATTTGATTTCCATTGATGATTTTTGTGTGATTTTGTTGTCAGCACATTCAACTTTGTACAGAACAAAGTATTCAATGAGAATATTTCATTCATTCAGATCTAGGATGTGCTATTTGAGTGTTCCCTTTATTTTTTTGAGCAGTGTACCACTAATACTGCAACCAGGGATTTTGATCAAAATAATTATTTCCTAGCAGATGTTTTTCCCCACTGAATAAATGTTATAAAATTAAAGACGATATATTTTAAAAATTCAGTCAAATATTGGGAAAAAGCGACAACTGCATTTTAAGATTTAACAATTCTTACAAATTTTTACCAGAGGGGACAATAAATATCACCAGCAACATAAATAAATAATGACACTATAAAGACAATGACAGAATTTTTAAGACATAAATATGCAGATAGAAGTTATTTCTGTAGCTGTACCCGCTTCCCTCCTGGGTCTTATAAAATATTTCCAAAAACATTTTCGCAATAATTGTTTATAATTCTTATTATTTTTGTCAATGCATAGACCAATACTTTTAGGAGTTCCCTCTGCTGTTTAACTTTCTTATTATCACGTCATGCACTTATTCAAAACTTGTGATGTTACAAGTCTTTTGCCGTCATTAATATTTTTTCTTCCAGTGTTAGCCTGAGATTATCCAGCATATTTTATCAAGTAGGTGACTTCTGAATGTAATTGGCAGGACTTGATTTTAATCAGTACATGGGGCCATTTACAAAGCCCCAAACTAATTTTCAAATTTTATTAGTAAAACTTTTTCAAACTAAGAGCCACTTCCTGATGGTCTCTCACATGAAATCCCAGAAGAAAATGCTTTGCAGTTGCATTTGGAAATCTTCCAGGGGTGAGAATACTTTTCCTACATCTTATGTCTGGCTGCCGAAGAAACAATGCTCTTAATCCAAGCCTAAGAAAGCACTAACATTACTGCCATATAAAGATCTACAAAGCCATGTAAGCTCTCTGGTTGTAATGTAATTAAACAGTTAGCAGAACTCAGGGACTCTGCCTCCCTAAAGGAAGAGCACAGCAAGTCACACAAAAAAGTGGAGAGAGTCTACAGATAATTACCCTGGGCATGGTACTTCATTAGAATATAATTACTTCATAAATCTCAGAAAATTCAACAATAACAGTATGGTTTTAATTGTATGCTCTGTTGACTACTGTCCCCTCATTAATCAAAGAGGAGAAAGGTTGACCTGTACAGGAGAGCGAGGCTTTAACAGGATTTGTCAGCAATGTTCCACCCAGGGCCCCAAGGGACGTACGAACATACTAGAAGTACTCAGGAGCAACTAAGGCAGTTTTCACACAGAAGACAGCAGCAGGCGAGCTGTCGATGATTCACCTTGTCACTCAGGTCCCTGGAGACGTACAGCAGTATGTCCTTAGCCACGTCTGCGTAGAACTGCTCACCTGATACCTGGAAAAGAAGGGAAAACACCTGCATGAGGGCTATGATTCAACCGGAGCTTGACCACTAATGGTATCGTCTTGTGATTCATCAACAGGATGTTCCCAGCAGAACCCTACAAAAGCTCAGGCTACTTGTATATCATCATTAAACACAGCATGTATATGTGGCTGTATTTCAGCTCGTGTCTGTTGGTCTCTGTTATTTAGTTTGAGTCTACACACCAAAAAATAAACGGGTCAGTGCAGCAGACTCTGGGGAAGATACCACAAACTCTGAGACTCGGATTCAACTAGTTTTTACCCAATCCTAAACAAAACAAAACCTCATCAATTGTGAAACCCAAGTCTCACACTCGGGAGTTTGTGAGTAACTTCTTTACCGTCCTCAACATTCTGTCTGCTGTAGTTCGCTGACCATTTTTAGGATCCATCTTTTCTCTAGATCTGTAGTGATTGTCACACAAAGACACTGTTGGGAAGAAGTTCCAGCAGAGACTGTTGTTCCTACTGCAACGAAAAAAGTACCTTGGTACAGTGTACTATCAGGTACGGTCTACAACACTGCCATCCTGAACACAAACCGTTTGGGTTTTTACATTCAGGTCAATGTTACAGAGCATCATTTGCAAAATCAAGGAAGTTTCATCTCCCATGTTGCTTCTCTGACAAACACAACTGACACCTTACAGAAAGAGTAGGCAGCTACTTTACTGTGAAACAGAAACACACATACGGGCACTATTCTATAATATATGTTGCGCAAAATATGAGTGTAAGTACATACACACTTACTTTGATTTTATCTCCTCTAATGAAGTTCACATTTAATGTCTATAAAGTGTGAGCATGTGAAACTGAAGTCAAAATCCTTGTTTGTAAGCACAAACTTGGTCAATAAGGCTGATTCTGAAGAGAAACCCAAACCTGAAAAGCAGATATGTAAGCCACGGCCAGCTGAGCCTGGTCATACAGCATCTTCTCAAAGTGAGGAACGTGCCACGAAGAGTCCGTGGAGTAACGATGAAAACCCTGGAAAAACAGCCACAGAATGAGGTCCTTTCCAGGAAAACTGTTAGAAAAGACATACAGCTAACACCAGTGCTGCATGACTAAGAAAATGAGGCTCTAACTGTCTCACTGGGCTTTTAACGACTAATATTTATCTCACCACAAAACACACTGAGGAGAAGGGGAAGGAAAGTTTCTAAAAAATAATACATCTACAGTAAACTCTTGGCTGGAGAACCGCAGCACAGAGTGGCATCTTGGGGTCACTGAATCCCCATAACTTTTAGAAGTTAGGTCTCCCTAAATGTTCTATTGTCAAAGTTGTGAACATGGAGTTTGTTGAACTCGACTGAGACTTTTAACTGGAACTGTGTGCTCTGGTCAGATTGAGAGGGATTTATGGGATTACAGGAGAATGTAGTAAATTGGGGCTGTGCACAGTACTCAAAGGTTGGATTTTCTTCTAAATCTTTTGACACAAAACAATGTGGCTGCAATTTTAAAAAATGTCTATTTTAAGGCTTTTTACACATATTTACTAGATGTACACAAAACATATCCAAGTAAGGAAGGACATGCAAATGGTTGAGTTTCCAAAGGTAGTTAACTTTTTTTTTTTAGCAGTTGGCATAAATAAACGTAATCAACTGACATTAATTGTACGGTTGTCTGATTGGATGGATGGTAATCAGGTTCCAGTTGAACTAAATGATTAGGTTGTATTGAAATGACTTGAATTTGTTAGAGGTTAAATTTGACCCAAAATGGGTTCATATACAACTGGATAGGAATTGGATCAGTTTGTAACGTACAGTGCCTTGAGGTGGCATTTCTTATGAATCTGTGGTTGAAAAATAAACTGAATTCTGCCCACAACAAAAATATCACATTCATTACATAACAGTGTAAAACACACTTTACCATTTGGTCCTTAGCAAATTTTACCACAAAGTTAATTTGCTCTTTCTTATATCCAGCCTGCTGTCTGATGCTGCTATAGACAGATATATAGGCTTTACAGCAATAACATGACTGATTTTATACAGAAGACACAATATTTGTGTGATAAATTTGAAAAACATTCATGTATGAATAATTTCCTACGTTCCCAGAATGGATACGAACCTGTGCAATGTGGTCGTGGATGCCTCCCAGTGCCATCATTCGGAGTGTGTGCAAGGCCATCTGGAGGGCCTCGACCCCCTCTGAGGTGGAGCAATTCACGGACCAATAAGACATGAGGAACATCAGATTCACTGTAGAGGGACAGACAGACCAGCTCACATGAGTTCTCCTCCAGCTGGAGTACATCTGTGAAGCAGATCTGAACTATGGTGAAAACAGAACAGAGGATGGGAAGAGCTGCCATTTTCTTCAGCCATTTAAGCTAAACCATCAGGACAAATGGAAACTGGAGAGTTGCAGATGAGCACTCTGGCTCCAGGTGAGTCTACCTGGTGAGGGGAACTTGGGAGCATCTTTAAAGCCTCCGTACTCTTCCTCATAGGAGTGGACCAGCTGCTGGAAGCAGCGATTAGCAACGTCTGGGGCCAAGGGAGGGCTTTCTCCTGGGTTCGCAGTGATGGTTGTGGCTTTCTTTAGAGCGTCGATTATCTTCTCACCACTGGACTCTAAAGTCGCTCGGTTGTTCTGCCACTGCAGAGAGGAAGCCACTTTTCAGAGCCTCTAAATGAACACATTGCATTGTGACGTCACGCTTGCAAGATCCTGCCCCCAGCTCCCTGCTGGAGGGCAATAACATTGACTGTAATTGGTTTTAGCTGTCAAATTGTCAACAATACGTGCTAAATCTTAAATATGAGCGCGACGTATCAAAGGAAAAGGGATGCAGTACTTGGCTACTAATTGCAAACACTATGACGTCCAGATAAGGTTCAAGAGTATCATATTTCACATGTTAGAAAAAAAGTTCTAATTAAAAAAAAAATAGCAATGTAAGGGAAGTAGGCCGGTTAAGCTAGCTTGACTTTGACAACCTTAACATGTAGTTGTGCTGCAGAATTTGGCATGTTTCAGTTCAGTTAAAGGGAATCCACACACACACTCTGACAGATCATCAGTACAGCAAGTGTTGTGTTCTTTTTGTGGGAAATGTTTGTGTTTTTTGCTGGTTAATCCTGATACACTAGTGGAGCTGTTGTCAGCTGCCACGGCAACGAGTCTGTGTGTAGCATAGCTGCCACAGACAGTAAGGAAAAAAGAAGAATAAGAGTGGTTGAGATATTCTTCAATGGTTTTTCAGCGTTATTTTCCTTTTGTTGTGGAACACATCACTGAATTAATAACACCTTTATATCCAGGTTTCATTTTGCTAATGGAACTGTTGTACCGCAGCAGCGCAGCTATAGATGGCATGTAAATGAGTAGTTTTTTTGCCCTCCAGCATTGTGCACATGTACAAAATATCTGGATGAAAACAATGACATGCAACATGTCTACAAATAGCGGTGCACTGATTGTCTTCTGGCCCATCACCGATCTTTGAAGAGCCTGACCTGTTGATTCTGACTTTAGCTGATATTGATTTTCTTTTTCTGAAAAGTCGCTGGATATAGAGACAAAGTTCCCAAGTTGGCAACAATGAAGTGACAATTGTTAACCGTGGTCTGGTCTGCCTGCTCACAGCAGAGGAAAAAGGGACAGTGGCAGATTTTCAGACATTTGCAGAGGGAGGCAGATAAGACCTGTTTGTCATACAAGTATGGCCTGTTCTCCCAAAATTCAGGAAATAGGACCGATCTATTGGTGCACGCCTAATATCTAAGTCACTTCTTAATATTTTCGGTTAACTTATTGAGTGTTTCTACAAAGTGGTGCCACCTGTTCAATGATTCTCATCAGAACTGTCTTGAAGCCTGGTCTTCTTCCTTGGTCCCTCGGGGGAAAGTAAGTACCTCCGATAAAAGGTCTAAGGTCGGGAGTTAACCACACACTCATGGGCCAGCCTCCACCCCCACTTGTTGCCTGACAAGAAAATAAATAAATAAAACAACCAAATGCAGAAAAAAAAAACAGCCTGAGTTGAGAAAAAAAGTCTAAGAAACACACAAACCTGCACAAAGGTCATGTAGACCTTGTCCACGTCGGGTCTCTCTTCTCTGTCCAGTTTGATGCAGACAAAGTTGTCACTGAGGATTTTTCCAATCTCCTCATCTTTGAAAGACTCCCTCTCCATAACGTGACACCAATGGCACGTTGAATAGCCCACTGGTGGTTGGAGACGATCATATAGAATCATTAGGCATAACTTTAGCAAATAGAGTGCTGAGAACAGGCATTTTGTCACTTCAATGTAAATCTTTTGATAAGTGGTGTGAAGGTTATATATTGACTTAATCTTACAAAATCAGAGCCCGTTAGCTACTCTGAATAATTAATTGACAGAATTTTACTGTTCCCAGTTTGATAACTGGGAACAAGTGGTATGTTTGTATTTATGATTAAATTTAAATCAGTTGAAATTTGTTGTGAATTGGCACTATACAGATGAAATTAAATTGAATTAAAGTCTCTTTATGTTATTCCATGAAGAATCCCAACTGATACATTTTTTTGAGATTCTCTGCTTTGAGCTGACTGAAATGCAACAAAATCCAATCATCTGGGTTTAAGTAATAATAATAATAATAATAATAATGTTGAATTGAACATCTTACCTGATAAGAAGATGGGTTTGTCTTCCTTTTTTGCCTTTTCAAACGCCTCATGTCCCCATGGATACCTGCAAAAACAGACAAAACAAGCAAAATCACATTTCAACATACAAATTTATTAAGATGAATAAATGTCAGGCTTATAGGGCCTCACCAGTCGACGGGGTTGTGTGCATGTTGTAACAGGTATGGCGACCGCTCTTTGGCCAACCGGTTTGTGTGTTTGGGATGCGGTGATGGTGGATCGCTACTCCCTGATGCCATGCTCAGGAACACAGACGGACTGAAGGCACAGCAACAATACAGCCACTACAACAACCAGTAGTTTTATCTTTATTTCAATATACAAACTTGGTACTACTGTGTATTACTTTGACATGTATAAACGGAAAATGCAAAACGGACACTGTTAACTGGGGTTATAACTCTACCAGGGCTGCAGCTAACGATTATTTTATCAATTGACTATTCTATCGATTATTTTTGATGTTTAATCAATTCATCAGGTAAAAAAAAAAAAAAGCATATTTTGCAAATTTTCACTTAAGCCCTTTTTTTTTACACAATATTTGAAATGCATTAAAATATGCAAATAAGCAAATAATTCAATTACATTTTTTAGTAAGAAAACAAAACTTTTGCTTAAAATGCAATAACAGAATTTCTTGAATGAATGCTTGATCATTTGTAGCAAACATGCATCTGCAGCTAAAAAAAAATATGGCCTACTAATCTGTTGATTAATTTTGGGTTTATAACTGAATTGCAAACGCTGCTTAATGGGAGACGTCTTTTACAGTTTGAGTTTTGGCTTAATCACTGCTCACTGTGTGAGATTTCAAATTTGCCAATTTAGTAATTGATTACTAAATTAGTTGATTAATTAATTGATTATTGCAATAATCAATTAATCAAGATGAATTAGATTAATCAACTCAGCCTTTAGCTATACATTCATTCTAGAATTGTGCCACTCAATGAGACAGTCAGAGCAACAGCCTCCAGTCAGAGGCCTTTTCACTTTCGTTGCCAGACTGACTGCTGCAGCAGTGTGAACGAATTAAATTTATTTAAATTTATACACCTATGTTGGCTGCAACAGCTGCCTTCAAGTGTTTGCGATAATTGGCAATGATACTTTTAAATTGCATTGAGAAATTTTGGATCATTTTCATTGCAGAACGGATTATTGTTAGCCTTCCAAAAGAGGGCTTCCTGAAGCGCTTTACATAACTTTGTAACCCTAGTGCGCCTGAGCTTAAGGTAAAAAATCTCATGACTGGACATTGTTTTTTGTTTTGTTTTGTTTTTTTCTGCTAGCATGTTAAATTCATGGTTTCCCCAAATAAAACAATTCGTCCAGTACCTGAAACGGAAGTCCCACACCACTCCACTACTACCACCATGTTTCTGCAGAATGCATAATCTAATAAAGCAATTATATTCACAGTACGTTAACAGCTATAGGTGTCGATATGAGCCAAATCATATCAAGACAAAACCCATTTCACATTTGCGCAGTACTAGGTAAGCGAACTATCGAATTCCATTTAATTGTTTTACAGTTTAATATAACTGGGCTTGCAGGTGTATATGCGCCCTCGTGTGAGTATGAGCGTACACCTTACGACAAATTAAGTCTACTCCCTCCTGTCGGCCGAAATATTTACATTACAAAAGAAAAGAATATACGAATTTCTGACATGCGAATCGCACCGGTATAGCTAATTCTCAGTGTTAGCGAAGACACGTCTGGACGTTCTCATGGTAACCAGTAACAAAAGCTAACGCGTGCTACTGAAGATAAGTGCTGTAACATTTTTATCTATGCCGAATTTAAGGAAAGGGTCTTTCAACTTGAATTAATCGTCTTTGTTCAGCAGTGCACTCCTCTTGACAAAAGCTAACGTTTTGGTCATGTTAAATACCTGTTTTCGACATGGAATTTCAAGTGGCGCTAACTCTCCACTGTTATAATTCCACAAGGAACAAAATGACAATGACGCACTGTAAAATATCGAGCGCTCCTTCCTCTCTTTGTCAGTTGACAGGAAGGTTATTTAATTACTCTGAGCTCGCCTTATTACCTGTAGTAGCTGGCGGACACAGACTGTGGTTGGAGGAGTAGCTGTGAGCTGCCTCTCAGTGGATGGGGAATGTTTTCGAAACCCCTCGTGGGACCAGCTGAGCTCCGCCGCGGACTGTCAGCTGCCAGAAAGGACGCAGCCGCGGAGAGTGCGGTCCCCGCACGAGTGTCTCTAAACGCCGACCAACGCCATGCCTGTCTCAACATCCTAATCCACTAAGTGCATTACTTTAGCGCGCTAGCGTTAGCCGCTTTATTGACATACAACAGCCTACACTCCCATGCATGGGAAACATTCTCTTGCTGCATTCTCCTCATTCGACACAAGATAGCGCTCCAGGCCAAAAAAATGTAAAAAAGTTCACACGAAGCATTGAACTTGGTTTCAGAGTTTTCAGTTTGGCAAAATAGACAGAAAGATTAGAAGTTTTGAAAAATATTTCAATTTCCATTACATTGACTAGCTTCTGTTTTTTTCCTTCCGTTTTTCCTTTTCTTTCCGTCCTCCATTCTTTCTTTGTGTCTGTCCTTTCTTTCCTTCCTTGTTCTCCCTGCTTTCCTTCCATCTGTCCTGCTTTTATGTACCAATTTCCCCACCTTGTGCCATTTCTTCCCTTCTTTCTGTCCGTCCTCTTTTTAAACTCTTTTCTGCCCATTTTCTCTTTTCTTTCTTATGTCCTACTTCTATTCTTTCTCATATCATTTCTTTAAGTTTTTCTTTCATTCCCTGTGGCCTTTCTTCCTTCTGTGTATCTTTTCTTTATGCCTTTCCTTTTTTGCTTACTGCCTCACTTTCTTCTCTCTCCTTTCTTCTGAGTCACACCTCACTATCTTTGCTTGTCTTCCTCTACTTCTCTCCTTTTTCTGGCGTCACATTGAAGTTGTAGAAATGTCAACAAATCCCATGTAAACTGTTTTATTGAAAATAAATGTTTTTAATTTTCTCAGAACTGACAACTCTTTCAAAAAGGAAATAGAATCAGGATAATTATGGAAATTACATAAAAATTGCGCATAAACCCTGTTAAATTAAAATTTTGCCTTCTGAGGCCAATTTACTCAAAGGTTAGCTGTATTTATGTCGCTCAAGAATAGAAACAATATGCGTAGAAACAAGTAAAGCATCAAGTGACTTTTTAAGTCTTCTTGATAAATATAAAAATCAATCTTTTACAAAAATAAACATATAAATAAAACGGGTAGACACGTTTTCATCGTCCTTTTGCCCGTTTCAAGTTGAGCTTCACAATCGTTGCGACGAAATCATCTCGAGTCACTACGTCTGAGGCCACGATGTTCATTGGCGTCTTGTCGTATTGCTGGTTCACCCACCGCAGCAATTTTGGCAGACCCCTTCGCACAACGTTGGTGAAGTTGTCACAAATGCGAAGGATGTACCTGAGGATTCTGGTGTCATGTGGTAGGGTTGGATTCAAGCCACAGACAAAGAAATCTGGACAGAAAGGGTCACAGATGTATTCCGAGGCACGGAACGCGGCGTAAAGACACAAGTCGTCACTAAAAGGGAACCAAGCCAACAAATGGTTGTAGAAGCAAGGAATACTCACAGTTGAAGGATTTCTCCTTTTCCAAAGCCTGAGAGAGTTTGGTTGTAATTACTGCACGGTCCATGCTGTTGCCATAGTAATAAGTTATTTTTCTCCATAACACAGGCTGTATAAATTGTATGTTGTCGTATGAGACTATTATGTTTTTGCCTTGACTCCAGCAGCTCTTCAGGGTGGGAGAGTTCTGTGGTGACACATTATTGTTGTCCCTTAAAAAGGAATACTTTTGAGAGATTTATAACCAAAAGATGGTCAGCAAAAACATTACCGTCTTCGGGAGGAGTTTCTTTCCAAACAGATTTTTCATGAAGGTGATGAGGTGGTTGTGAAGTTGTCTGGAGATCTTTTTGTCAAACCCCTCAAAGTGGGATAAAGACAGGATGATGATTTCTTTAGGATGACTCTCTGCCCACATGTTTATTTCCCCGAGTACAGTCTGAAATTAGGGGGTTGGGGGAGGGAATACACAGCCACACTCAATTAAATGTCCTTATATTTAACACAATGAGCTAACAAACCCCCAAGAAACATGAATGACTTATCAAGGATTTACACTTTGGTCCACGCTTACCCTTCAGAGATTTAATGTTTACCTCAACATCAGTTCGGGTGTACAGGCCATGGTGAAAGAAAAGCCTGGTGGGATTTGTGTCGTTTGGCTTGCGGGCAATCCTAAGGTCAAAGTAGCGAGCTCCAGCATTCAACTGCTCAGTTATGCACACCTCCTGTGATCAAAAGACCTTGCAATTCAAACCCCTTTTCCATCACTCTCAGAAATACATTTGCTGTTAAAAACGCTCCTTACCTGCGTGGCTGCCCAAGTGTGGATGATTTTCCGCAGGCAGTAGATTCTGCTGAACCTCCTCAGTCTCTCAGGCTCGATGATTCTAGAGTCGATGTCCAGGTCATAACTCATCGAGTCATGGCTTCCTAGGGATGACAAAAGAAAGATCATGTAGGAAAACTACTGCTCTGGGTTATAGGTATCTACAGATTACTGTAGATACCTATAAATTTGAATACCACTCGTATTCAAATTTGGTTTTCTAAAATGTTGAATTTACTATAGCTTGGGGGAAAAAACTCACTATCTCTGGTTCTACTTGATTTAAAAAAAAAAAAAATCACAGAATATAATTTTTTTTTTTTTTTACAAGATTAGTTAATTTCCCAATAACTTTCTCGAGAACTCCAGAAAACAAACTTTGTTTTCTGTAGATCATGAACTAATTGGTGTAGTGTAGCGTGTTAAACCTGATTCCATCCCTCAAATGCACACAACAACAGCAGTAGAGGACTTATGAGTGTAATTGCACTCATTGGAGAGTTGCACTTGTGGGTCGTGCAAAATCCCCAAGGGGTCACAAATAGACCTGTGGTTGCACTTTGGACACCCCTACTCCAACAGAGACCATCTCTTCATCAACATTGACCCGCTTCATTGTCCCTGCTGTTGAAAAGTAACACAACGCAAAAAAGTTCAAGGCTTGTGAGTATTTCGGCAAAGTGATGGAGACTGTTTACAAGATTAATTCAATTGATTTCCATTTTTAAGGCACTCTAAACTTCTAGGGTAGGGCTACTCCTGTAGACTTGAAGTTAGACTAGAATCAGCTTAGATTCTGATAAAGAAAACAAAACTACGTTCTTTCATCATGATTACGTTCTTGGCACCGTGACAGAACCGGAGTTTCCCACCTGGTATGGCCAGTTTAAACAGAGGGATGGTGTGAAGCTCAGCTGGCAGCTGCGACATCCAATCAGCGTAGCTCATGGTTTTTCCTCTTTTAGTATCAAACGACCCAAATCTGATTCCTAATCTCCTGAAAACAGAAAAATCCAAGAGTAAACCTCACCTGTTCAAACTCATAAACATAAATGGGGATGTTCCAGGTTGTACTCACCCTGCTGAAGTAGACCTCTCCTTCTCCTTTATTCTGTCAGGTCTGACAGGGCACCTGCGACTTACTACGGCTGAATTGTTACTGTTGTCTGAACCATTGTGGGAGGAGAGAAGCAGTTGTTTCTCCCGTTTGGTGTTCAGGTTTTTCTGATTTCCTGTGCAACTTCCTCATACAATCATTTCTACCTCTCCTGCCCAAACACACAGAACAAGTCTTTCAGCTTTCAAACTTAAACTCTGCCACTATAGCAGCTCCTGGTTACATCATGTTTTATCTGGACTCAGCTTTAGTGTCTCTACACACAAATTAGTTTTTTTTTTTTTTTTTTTTTTTTAACTCATGAGCTGAAAGGAACTACTTGGAATTACAGCCCTACAAGTTGGATGTTTAAAAAATTCCTTGATTATCAGGCGACCAGCTCCGGAAATTCTAATGACATATTTGTGTGTGGCGGACCGGTTGAGCCACAACCAAAGCTCCGCCCCCCATCATGCTGTCACAGGCAGCTGACCAATCCCTGCTCAGTCTGGGCAGATTTCTTTTTAGTACCCATGCAAAAAGTAGTACAACAGATGAAACAATCTTTAGAGTGATGAACAGTCACAGTTTTTCCACCACATGTATTTTACACATAGATCAAAGGTTCTGGTCAAACCAAGTATAAGCAAATATTCCCCAAACTTATCAGATTTTTATTCCTAACCTACAAGAAAGACCATTTGTCATTTTCCTTCTACTTCATGTTAATGCACTAAATTGTGCAGCAGGCCTCCAACATTTTAAGGCGCTGCATGCAGTGTACTGCCCTCTAGTGACCGAAAACATTCACTGCTCCATCGTCTGCCTCAAACACCTCATGATACTGACAGAGCACTGACACACAAACTGGCCCGCTGTTGTTCAGGTAAGATGTCAGTTTGACAGAGACGGGCTTTTCTGCCCTTTCAGTCTGTTTTTTTGAGAGGAAATTTTCAAGAAAAGCACATATTTCTTTAGCAAAACGAGCAATCAGGACAACAAGCTACAGAGAGAAGTCCCATTACTCAGAGCGGAGACAGAACGATGGCTCCCTCTGAGGAGGGGGTCAGTCTAGCCCACTCTCTCACCGGGGAATCCTGGGACGCATTTAGTCTTCAGTCCTGCTGGGAACATGCCCCAGACTCACTGGAGTACCTCCTGAAGATGCATAATGCAGAAGAAAAAATGCTTTTAAATTTCATAATTGAAGCAAAAACGTACAAAGGTTAACCACTTATTACATGGGTGCAGCATTGCCTAACTTTAAAGCAGAGATGTCCTGGAATGTGGGTCTTTTTGAGCATTTGCATGTTGTAATTTCATGAACAAGTCATCATGCGGACATGCAGTTTACTGTCACGTAAGGATAAAGAAATTAATAAAAAAAGGAAAAAGTTCTACATGTTTCTGAGTCTATTTGAAACATGGTGAGTAGATGTTTTGATGTGTAAAGTATCTGTAAATTACAGAGAAAATTTACAAAGAAAGAAATTTAATTCTTCCTAATTTTACACAAAATATTTGGGACTCAGGAAATTATTGGCTCTAATTTTGACTGGATGCGTGATAGGTTATCACCATATGAGAAACAGAAAAAGAATTGCTTTTCTTTGACCTTATCCAGTATTAAAGTACTTTGATACCATCAAAATACATTGATATTTTGTCTCTCAGTTTAAATCTACCTAAATCTACTCAGGGTCAGGAGTGATGAGCTGCTCTGGTAGAGCAATCTGTTGCAGAAAAAGTCATTACTGCTCTAAAAGTGTTTCTTACATCAAATGTTTTTAGTTTAGAGTCTAGGATTATCTGGCACCAGGTGGAGAAGAGAATAGAGAGTTGGGTGTCTTGGCGGTAGATTGAAGTGTTACACTGTGGTGAATTTGAACAGCAGCTGAACGGATTAAGAAGCTGCGACCTGACATGTAAAGACAGGATTAGTAACACCTGCTGAGCACCTGAGAAGAAAACATAATCTGAGGGAAGGGCTGCAGAGTACCTGAGGGTACTGTAGGGTCAATTGTCTGTAAAAGGATATGGTGTTAAACTGTAAACCTGACAGTTTCTTGATTTTTTTTACAGACGGAGTGGTGCTGTAGCGGGCACTGGGTCCTCCTCCACCTTCCTGAGATCACAATCCCTCCTGTCCATCAGTGTCAAGTTTGCTGCTCCATAACTTCCTGTTTTTTGAAGCGTTAGTCTATCAAGTAATCAAAGAAACTGAATGCCACTTTGTCCCAGATGTGTTCTTTATTCACGGTTCACGAGGTGTAAACACTAAATACACATATTGTATTTATGTACTCTTCTATTGTTGACAGTTTCTCTGGACAAATTGTTTTTTTTTGGTAACACTTTATTTGAAGGGGGGTGAATAAGACTGTCATGACACCGTCATAAACATGACATAACACCTGTCATGTACATGAATAAGCCTTCATGAATATTTATGACTGTTGTCATAAAGCGTCATTTGGTAAATTATGACACTTTTAATACAAAGTTGACATTATTCAAAATGTCTTTGTTATGACAACTTGTCATTAACCAAGAAGTCATTACTGATATAAATTTATTATAAAAGTATTATTGATTGTACTTTAAAAATTAGGTAACTTTATGTTATTAAAGGTAAAGTTTAAACAGTAATGATTTCTTGGTTAATGTCAAGTTGTCATAATAAAGACATTTTGAATAATGTCAACTTTGTATTAAAAGTGTCATAATTTACCAAATGACGCTTTATGACAACAGTCATAAAGCGTAAGACAGGGTAACATTAGCTAAAGAAGTTAAGGTATAAAACACCTTAATTGAGAAGTTAAGGTGTAGAGGTTCAGATTAAGTATCTCTACTTCATTTGGAAGTTACCAAACTTAGCCTAAAATCTAAGAAAGGTTAAACTAATTCCTTTACTAAAATATGTGGTTTCAATTTTGGCAGTCACTAGGAAAACATGAACCCAACAGAGCTACCCATGCTTTCATGGTGAGTAGAAATATTGTGTAGCTTAAGAAATGGTACATCGTCAACACCCATTCAGTAGGAAAACATGTAGATGATCCTGAGAAGTGATCACTTCCCTAGTCTTCCTATAACATTTCATTGTATGGAGAGTCATTGCCAAGTCTCAAGTTTTGAATCCTGCTAGATATGCTAGTTTTGTTGGGAGTCGGAGACAAAACAGGATGTTTCTTGATATAAATAAAGCTTGACTGACTCCATAAGGGCCTGAAGTCTTATTTGAATATAACCTTAACCATTCTTTGAATTCGTCTTAACTTCTAACAATATCTCGTTGGTAATTACTATGAGTGGGCTATATTTCTACAAAGAAATTAGGAAAGGTGAGGATAATAAGATAGTAAATAAAGTAACTATTTGTGTATTTGTATATTTTGTTCTTTCATTAATCGATTATTGCTTTGAATCCAACTTTCTTTTTTAGAACTTGACTGAAAATAGAGTGGCTCTGAGAAACCAAGAATTTAATTTTTGCGTCTAATGAACACCAGAGGGCAGCAAAGATACTGAACAGCAGCATAACAAGGAAGCGGAATAATGAAGAAGAAGAAGGGGGAAACATTGTGACACATCAAAGGTAGTATAAATATAAATAGACTCATAATGTAAACAAGTCATTTTAGACAAGAACAGTTTAACGTTTTTGTGTCTTTCTACATTTGAGGCATTATTACGCTGTTTTTGCAGACGGTGTGTTTGAGACAATCCACAAATTTTGACGATACAGAGCGACACATGACTATCAGTGACGTTTCAGAGGTTTCGATTTGATTAATGAAAACTTGAAATTATTAGATATGGTTCGGCTTACATATAGCTCACCAGAACTTTACCGAATATTTCGTAATTTACAATATTTCCGTCGGCAGAACTCATCAACTACGAAAGCAGCAACCGAGAAATAAATACTCGCATTCAACTGTGTGCTGCATTTCTCATGCCGAATTACTTGGAAGATCTTGAAGATTAATACGGAAACATTGGTTGACGTTTACCTTTAACGCCCACAAGCGTTTCTGGTGTTACACATAAAATGATAAAGATTTTCGCTGAAATTTTGCTCGGATTAGACTCTGTAGGGGTTAAGGTTTTCGTATTTTGTCACGTTGAAACCTTCAACTGTTTTGTATTTTATTGAGCTTTTGTGTGAGTACCAAGAAGTGCATAATTACGAATAAAATTAAAACACAATTTTAAATAAAAAAAAAGTCTGATAAGTGTGGCCTGCTTATATTTTGAGCCCCACTGAGCCAACATCTGGCTCAGTCTTAAGACATTTGCATCTTTTAATAGGTTTTCTTCCAGAATAGTCCTTGAACTAGTTCCATCCAGCTTCTCTCCCCAATTGTTAGAAACAAATTCCCACAGCATTATTTTTGCTGTTACCTTGTGTCAGGGGAATGTTGTGTTTAGGATTATATGCTTGATTCAAGCTGGGATGTCTTTTCTCCTAACCCTACTTTAAACCTCTCAAATTCTTTCTCCCTGACCCGTCTGCTGTGTCCCTTTGTCAGCCTTGATGCTGTTTGTTTTTAATGTTCTCCATCAAACAATTGAGAGCTTCACAGAACAACTAGATTTATACTGATATTAAATGATGCAAAAAAAAGGTGAAAACCATGAGTCATTATCCCTCTACTTCATAATTATGCACTCTAAGATGTTTATCACACATAATTCTAGTAGGAAACATAGGAGTTTGTTGCTGCAGTGTAACATGGTTAAAGTGTATGACTATTTTAGCAAGCCACTGAAAGGGTCGGTTGATTTTGAACTTTAGCTTCAAACTCTGAACAAAGACAGACTGTTTCCCTCAGACTGGAACTGATTTAGAGGTGGATTGTAGTCATGTGGGTCATGTAAAACTTGACATGAAAACTTGTGCATCTTTTTTTTCTCAAAGAAAACAGAATTATGTTTATTTAACTGGATTTATTTTAGTATCTGATAAAAACTACATTCAAAAGGAGGCTAAAGCCAAATTTAACTGCTTGTAAGATGAACTTTGTTAGACTTTTCAAAATAATTGTTTAGTTTGTACAAGCCCATCCACACTGCTAGTTATGTGAAGTGCTTCAAAAATAAAAACAGTTTATTGAAAAAAAAAAAGTGGAACAATGAAGCATTTGATGACAATGGCAATAACGCCGACATTCAAATAGGTGAAATCCATAATGATACCCCCTCTAAGAACACTGATAGCTGTCTATTGTATTGTTCAAACAGCTAGTATACCCTAATATCCATTAATAAGCACAGTGGAAACCATCTCGGTTTTACAACAATCTTCCTTATCTCTGTTTTTAGATGTACAGCCAATCAGCACAAAGTAAAGTTAACGGAATGGCTGCTTTGCAGGGAAAAGGCTCAGAATTTAAATGGGGCCCATCAGCAACAGAAGGAGGAGTTGTGAACGGTCACGTTGATTTACTTTGCTGTTTTACAATTGTAGTTTGTCTATATAGGGTTGTAGTTTGGCGATGGTGGCAGAGGAAGTGAACGAAGCCACACATGGCCACTCTTCCAAATACTGAGCAATTTAAGCCGGAGCAAGAGGAATGCTAAAGACATTTTACTGCTAACAAAGATGTTCTCTGGCTCAACACTTTTCTCTTCGCAGTAGATGATGATTGTTTACAACGTACTCAATTTTCTGTAAGGTTCACGGTGTAGCTGGTGCATTACATTTGTCACAGTCAAATGTGAGCGATTGGGTAAAATCGTATCTGGTCATTTCAAACTTCAACAGAGTACATGCCTCCGGCAAGCAATCATTTCTCTATAGAAGAGGGTCCAGACCATCTGTATGAAGCCACGCATAGAACAAGGGACCAGGCTAATTTAAGATGCGTTTTCTCTCAAAATGGTTGCTATGGAAACTTGGTGACAGCTAAAAGATGCCACTCTTTGTCGCAGTGGAGATTTCTTGACAGCCTTACCAACCGCTGGGCCTTAAAGTCAGCCCCTTGTCCTTCCAAATTGGGACTTTTGTGGTTTTCTGACTTCACCATTTTTTCCACCAGGTTCTATGTTCCAGCTCAGGAGAACTGAAGAAGAAGAATACAGCGACGAAATCTCCAAGCTCAGGCAGGTGGCGTTACAAAACAATGACATACTCCTTGACAACATGCTCTGCCAGGAAATTTACAAGAAAGTCATCAACTGCAAAGGAGGATGGGGCATCGCAGGCACTCCCCTCCATGCCGCCGTATCTAAAGGCCACCTCAGCTGCCTGAAGGTTCTGCTGGCCCACGGCGCTTTTGTAGATACCATAGACGTCAAAGCCCAAACGCCTCTTTTCAACGCAGTTCGTGGAAGACACCTGGACTGTGTCCTTGCCCTCCTCGCAGCAGGCGCCAACCCCAACGGAAGCAAATCCAACAACAGCTCCCCGGTCCTCACCGCTGCCAAGAATGGCGACGTGGAGATCCTCAGGCAGCTGCTGGTTCACGGCGCCAATGCGAACACTTGTTCTAAGTTCCGGTTGTGGCCCTTCTACGAAAGTGTGACCAGAGGACCGCTCTGCCTGTCTGCGGTTAACAGACACTTAGAGTGCTTTAGGCTGCTGCTCCTCCATGGGGCTGACCCGAATTACAACTGCACGGACGTGACCATCCACAGCATCCATCACAGAACGATGCTGGAGATGTGCCTGAGGTACGGCTGCGGCGTGGAGTACATCCAGCTACTGATCGACTTCGGCGCAAACGTCTACCTCCCCAAGCTGATCATTGAGAGGTTCATGAATCAACCAGCAGTGGAGCTGCTCCTGAGTGAGAGAGGTATGCAAAACCCACTCAGTATAACCAAGTTATAGTGCCTTGTCAAAGTAGTCACATCCCTTTTTCATTTTATAACAGCCAAAAATCTTATTGGTATTTTACCTGATAGACCAACACAGAATTGTGCATCGTCTTGAAGTAGAAGGAAAATTCTCACAAATTGTATGTAGAATAGAATCATTTTTATTGTCCTGTAGTGGGGAAATTTAAGTGTAGCAGCAGCAAGTCAACCATATGCTGGAGGATGTAGCTTCACACAAAAAATATATGGAAATAGCAATAAGAAACAAATGTACAAAGACATTTGTCTCTTGTAGAAATGTACAAGAGCCAAATATTCTTTATATATTGATAAAATACACATAATAAATAGCTAAATGAAAGTTTTTGGATAGTCAGTTTGAAGTAAAAGAAAAATCCCACCAGTATATTTTACACATCGATTTTTAAATAACACTGACACATCAATTGCATTTAATTCAATTGACTCCAGTAACTACTATAGAGAGGTGGGACCAAGTCACTGTGCTGCAAGTCTCAAGTAAGTCTTAAGTCTTGGTCCTCAATTCCGAGTCCAGTCTCAAGTAAAGACAGGCAAAAGTCGAGTCAAGTTTCAAGTCCTTTCGAGTCGTCTTTTTTTTTGTTGTTTTTTAAACAATGTTCCAATTATGCTAAGTGTAAATAATAGACCATGTGTTCTTTTTAAAATCAAACACGCAGTGCACTCATTGCAAATAAAACACAGTGGTTTTGAATTTGGATGTGATGGTAAAATAAATATCCGTCAGTCCAAGTGAGGTTAAATCTACAGCTAATTTCACATCTCAGTATTGATAAAAACATGTTGCCTGAATCAAACTTGCCGGAATCACTAACAGAGACACAAAATAATGTACTGCATTACCATCCAGAAACACTCAAAACTGCCCCACAGCTTTACCTTCAGGATTCTTACAATTGTACATTACAGCGATTTCTGAAGGATAGAAAAATTACTGGATTTTGATTTGTTTTTCTAGTAAAATGATACCACTTGGAAATTATACCACTTGGAGATGGTATTTCAACGACTATCACACCACCATTTGAAGAGTTATAACTGAAAAAACAATAGACTTAATGCACTGACTTCAGTAAACAATATATTTATTGTCCATATAATTTCCCAACATAGATGTCTTCAAATACACCCGTACCTGTCAAATTTTGGATTTGAGAATATGGGAAATGTCTCTGTGCGGTTCTGTCAGAGGAGGGGATATTTATGGGAAAATACTAATACGGGAGCTGGGTGGGAAAGGGGTGTAAGAAACCGTAGTTTACCTTATGAATACACCATCCATCCTATGATGGAACTGGACTCGGTTCATCATTATGATGGGACAGAGAGAAACTCTCTTCCCTGAGTTCAGGTACAGAACATACTTTCTGATCCGGACCCCGTCCACTGGCTTCCTGAGCTAACACTGTGCACATTATTGTGGATACGTTTGAATCACCGGATTTATAGACCATGACTAAACATAGCATACAAGTGAAAGATAAGCGGCATCACCAACGTAACCCAGAGTTGCTAACACGACGTTAGCTAGTCAGTTGTCTCAGTAAAAGAAAAGTATCGCTTTCTGCTTTCTATAAGCCGTACCCCGAAAGTAAGACATATGTCTTACTTTTCGGGGAAACACCTCTCATCTAGCTGCACGCCGCCTCCTGCCCACGTCCGCACCGTCCCCCTTTCCATACGTCGCCGCGTCTGCCACCTCCCTCTGATCTTAATGAGCGCCGCCTCCTGCCCACTTCCGCGCCGCCCCCCCTCCATACGTCACCGCGCCGTCCCCCTCTTCATACGTTCATTCGACATTCGACAATTTTTTTCCAATGTAAGACATACCCCGAAAGTAAGACATAGTGGGGCTTTTGGGGATAAAAAGAAAGTAAGACACTGTCTTACTTTCGGGGAAACACGGTATTATGAACGATTCACCTGCTGTGGCCGGAACGCACCAGTCTCTCAGCTGGTCCGCACTGAATTGCGCGCCCACTTGTGCGTAATCAAACGTTTGTGAATCTGACTACTGCCACACAAACAGACTGGCTATCATGGAATTGCAAGCATCATTTCAGCCTAAGTTTTGAAATCAGGGAACATTTCTCCAAATAAAGTGATCAGAAATCAGCGGTGCCCTCTGAACGAAGGATACCTGATCCCGGCAGGACTCGCTTTGCCTCCGAAACTCTTCAACGCATCGTCAGATAGTGAGATGTATCCTCTGATGGCAGATACCTTCATTAAAACACACCTTTTTGTTTCTTCTTCTTTTTCCATCTTCAGGAACTCCTAAAGCCTTGACCTGGCATTGCCGACTTGCGGTGCGAAGACACCTGAACAGCATCAACAAGAGCCACTGCATCGACGAGCTGGACATGCCAACCAGCCTGAAAAACTTCCTGCAGCATAAAACAGTCCCTGTCCATGTTCAGTAAAGAAAGTGTGCATCATTTTATCATGTCTTTATTTCAGTTTAACAGCGAGTCTTTGCATAACATGTCTTAAAACGGCTTCTGTCTCTTCATGAGCTGCTCTGTTCAGAATGTTAGAAAAAAGGTTTAATCTTCTAACTGATTTCTTAAAGATGTGGCTACTTAGAAGTTGCTGACTCGGTTTTGTACAGGTGCATTTCAATAAATAAGAATATGATTGGAAGGGTTATTCATGTCAGAAATTTATTCCAAAAAGAAGCTCGTATAGAATTAGAAAATTCACTCAAGAATTTCTGGCAGATTCACAGTGAGTGAACTGTGGCTTGAGACAACGCATCAAGAGACACTTTGCACATGGACTACAAACATCTCATTACTCGTGTCACATCACTCCTGAATCAGAGACAACAGAAGCTTCTTACCTGGCTGTGGAGAAAACCAACTGGACTGGACTGTTGCTCTGTGACACAGTCTTCTTTTTCAAATGGAAGTAAATTCTGCATTTCACCTGGAAATCAATGTTCCAGGGTTTGGAGGAAGAGAGGAGAAGCACACAATCCATGTTCCCTGGAGTCCAGAGTGATGTTTCCACAGACTTTAATCTCAGACAATAGCATCCTTCAACCATGTCAACAAAAAAAAAGGGAATTGAAGCTGGTAGCTCACAGGTGTCCACATGCATAACGTCAGCATTCCGAGAATAAACTTCAAACTATTTGTTTTTTTCTTTTAGTTCCCCTTTATATCATTATCATTACCACTTGGAAGTTTTTTGTTTTAATAGATTTTCAGTGAATATCTCACACTGCTATATATTAATCCCCAATAAAATAAACTACAAAACTGTTTTGTTAGCAGATTTTTAATATTTATGAAGTTGAATGAAGGCTTCCACCTGTACTTACAGGATGAAGATGCTGCCACAAGATGGCAGCATCTTCATTGAAGATATCTTTAAACTTCACCCAAAATATTTTTTTTGCCCATTGTACTTTGAAATAATGCTTCGCCTCCCACTTTGGATCATGACAATTTTATTGTTTAATAAACTATAATTGGCTCTTCTATTATCTGTTTTGTCTGATTACACCATTTTCAAATGAAATCAAATGTTAGAACCTTATAACTTAAGGGAATTGTATGGTTTGTTTTATATGTATCATATTGTAATTGTATGGCTATGCAATTCCTGTTAAAATCCAAATAAACAAAGTTTGCAAAAAAAAAATGTTAGAACCTTATGAATGAACTTTGAGTTGCCCTTTTTGCCAAATATCTCTTAACTCTTAATTATATTCATTGACTAGTTTTACTATAGTAAAAATATGCTAAAGTAGCGCTACTCTTACTTAAACACGTTCCTTCCTTTTTTTTAACCACTTTTGTTTAAAACGAATCATGTTCAATTCCAAATGAGTGAGCAGGTGTGATTCCCTGATCGACCAGTAGATGGCAGGAGACTTACGCTGCCCTGCCCTCTGTTCAGTTTTGTGTTACAACAGAGGAGGGAGGCAAATATAAATTATAATATATGAAGAAGACAAGAAAAAAACAGATTCAGTACATTTAAGTTACTAGTATGATGTAACCTTATTAAATCCCATAATACCATGTTCAAATGAAAAAAGACAAAAGCATAGATTTAAGCGGTCATATTAAAGATATTTTCTTCTGAAAAAACATCAGCAAACAAAACCTTCACCAGCACTTGAATCACAAAACCTTCCTGTCTTATTCAACTGTAAGAATCTCATAGAAAACATTTCAGTTCAAGTACAGCAATCATTGCATGGAAAAGTTTGCTCACAGTTCAACTTCAAGTAGCGGAAATTGGACTCAACAACTGGTTCCCTTCTTTAAAACTGAGGTCAGCTGTGCTTCTCTGAGCCTTGGTTTATTTCTTTTCGGTCGCCATGGCGACCTCAGCCCAGCCCCACGTCTAGTGACATCATCACGACAAATCCCAGAATGGAGGTCCACGAAGCCAGTCTGCCGTTACCGCTGGTGGCACCAAAAGACAAGAGATAACAGCAGAGGACAGGTAGATAAATGACTTATAGAAAAAAAAGAAGTAAATTTCAGAAATTTGGACATTAATCTAAAAAATTTTTAAGAAAAAAACAAGGAAATTTCTGAATTCTAAAAGTCTAAAATTTGGACTTTTTGAGCTTTTCTGAGAAATTTCCGAGCAAATTTATGAGATTAATCTCAAAATTTCAGTTTTCTTATCCTTGCAAATTTTCAAATTTTAGAGAACAGAAATTTCCCACTTTTTTCTAGCAAATTTCTGAGATTTATCTTAAAATTTCAGAATTTTTTTAATAGCAAATTTCTGACTTTTGGTGCTCAGAGGGTTCCTTGTTTTCTTTACAAAATTTCTGACATGGATCTAAAAATTTCTGAGTTCTCTGGCAGAAATGTACTCCTGTCATTTTTTATCTACAACGGTCCTGATACACCGTCGTACATTAGCACTCCAGCCTTCTCTCCGAACGTCAGCCATATTTTTCCACTAACCTGACTTGAGCCTCAGGAATGATGTCATCCACGACGACGTAGACCATCGCTCCGGCAGCAAACGCCAACGCGTACGGCAGCAGAGGTTCCGCAAATACGACAGCGGCGGCGCCCAGAAGGCCGGCGATGGGTTCTACCATTCCACTGAGCTGACCGTACCTGGAGGAGAAAGTGACATCATGATGGAGGCCAGGACTTTTACAGAGCGGTGCTACAAACCAGCAGATGAGAAGGTTTGCCTACCAGAAGGCCGTCCACGTTGAGACCCCGGAGCCCCTCAGAGGCAGGCTCACCGCCAAGCCTTCTGGGAAATTCTGGATGCCGATCCCGATAGCCAGATTTCTGAAGGAGAGCAAACCATCAATAATCAATAGTTGATTAAAAATATATATATAAGCAACTGACACCCTGTCAAATGTCTTAATTTACTTTGGAAAAAAACAAACAAACATTAAAACTCAAAAATTTTGATTTCCAAGGAGGAGAATTTGTAGTTTCTTATGAAACAACCTCAAAATCCATTATGGCTCCCTCACAGGTATAAAACTTGGAGATAGCTGAAGTTAAAAAGACCATCTTGTTACAGATTCTTGAAAAAGTATTCACACCTGTTGAACTTTGTTTACATTACAAGTTGGACCCGATATTATATTACAATTTTATGTGATGAACCAACACAGTGGTGCAAAATTGTAAAGCAGAAGGTAAATGATGCACGTCTTTCAAATCTAGTTTTCAAATCATTGCATTCGTAACTAGCTCCTTTACTCTGACGCCCCTAATTGAAACAATGAAACCATTTGCCTTGTGAAGTCAACTACTTCTAGAACATGCAATGAAGTTTGTTGTTAAAATGGGACAAACAGTGGAGACGTGAATTCCTTTGCAAGACGCCGTAAATATTTTACATCAGCAGGTTGAGTTGCATCAGTTCACAGCTGAACCAGGACTGGGTCCACCGTTTTCTTCTTCATCTGTACTGAGAGTTCTTGAAATGTTCTCCCCTGCTCTTCTGTTTGAGATGTTTCTAAAGGGGCAAAGTTTCTGTTTGTTTCTAGCTCTGTGTCACAGTCAATTCATCTGTACTGACCTTGTAAATAATTGATATCAAGATTTATTCTTAGGGCAACTAAAGTCAGTCTAAGGACCAGCACTAGCACCAGCTGTACAGTTTGAGGAAAACAGTTTTCAGTTAAATAGTGCAGGGGAGGATTTTGCACTGAATAATGCTGTTCTCTTAATATGTGTCCTCATATTAGTAATGATGATATAGATTTTACTCTCCAGGAACAACAACATAATTTAGCGATGATGTATTTAGCTGAATATTCAGACTGGGAGGATTCTAACAAAGTGTGTGCAGTTGTTTACCTCAACGATTTACTGAGGCACTCAGCAAATTATAAACAGGAAAACCGAAAGTATAAACAGTGGGATGTGAAGACTAGTGTCCCAAGAAACTCAGAAGAACATCCAGGAACTTTAAGTTTTAAAGTTCTAACAACAATTTTCTGATTGGATGGGGAGGCTGCATGCAAAGGGAAATATCAGCCCTTTCTCGTAGAGCTGCACGAAACATTGTAAACTACAAGTTATTTACATGTCATATAGTCACACTTATCAAAATGATGAATAGCTAACATGGAGTTGACTGCACATTTTTAATTTCGTCGTTTCTTTCTAAAAGGCAACAATTACAATAAAGATCTGATCTGACATGCAGCCCTATTGCCTAACATTACTCAGTATATAATAAGCGTAAGCCAGCTCTATGAAGATAAAAATATTGTCTTTAGTCCCTACACTGAAAACTTAGAGCAGGTCCTTTACTGCCTATAACACATTCAATCTAGAAAGTGGGCATCTGTCAGAGAATTCTTGGTCGTAAAGAGAGAAAAAAAACAAAAAAACAAGTGAGAGTGACTAATTTCGAGTTAGTTTTTTTATTTTTTTCCAACATCTGCAGAGACCAAATGGTCCGGGACTTTTCATACACTCTCTAGATGTGGCATTAAACTGTGCCAAGTTAATAGTTGACACACTGAACCGGGTGCAAGGGGATGCACACCAAATGCACCGTTCCCCCCCCGCGCGTTGGCGAGACAAGTACCGCTTGGTCGTGCACTTATGAACTTTAGGAACTCGGCACGAATCGCACGTGCTACTTTTCACCCAAACTTGATTATCTGGAAGATGTTCTTGCAGAGCGGATTGGTCCTCTTACATTGGCATTTATATAATCCCTCTATGAAGGCTTATGTTAGTAAAATGTGGCACCAACATACGCGGCTCATGTGCGCTCAACGCAAACTTTCAAAAGAACTGTAAATCAGCTTTTAAGAGCTTCAGAGGACGCTCTTGTCAGCATCCTCTGTAGCATACACTAAGTAATAAAACAAATTCAAAGCAAAAAGAGATCTGCAGTACCCACAGAATGTTAGCATACTATGGATAGCTATGCCCACTGAAATTACTCTAATTCTCTCCACTGCTTGCACTGAGTCACATTACACGGCCTCATTGGCCCGAAATAACTGCCCAAAGGGCTCAACATAATCTTAATCTCAAAGGACCTCATCATATGACCTCTCACCTCTTTGTCCTTTTGCTTCTCTTTCCTCAGGCTCATTTTTCTCATCACCAAAACAAGCCAAAAGCAGCTACTCTGCTTCTCTGGTGTGATATCTCCAGATTGGTAAACTTACTGTGATGAGACTTACAGATGCAGAAACCAACCACGTCTACCGCTCCTGGAGATGGACTTATAGATCTGTTATTGCATCCTTTAACAACTGATGGCTTTTGATTGATGTTTCTCTCACAAACCTCTTGAGTCTTTGTAGAACAACTGCATTTATACTGACAATAAACTCTAATATATGAACCAATTCAATGTCTTCTGAGACCAAATGGTTGCTAAACCTGTTGGCAAAGATGGTCAAATCAAAAGAATAGAATAATAAAAAATTCTAATCTGATTTTCTTTTACCTGCTCAACAGTAAAATCATACAATATTTAATAACATAGGTTAGATTTTGTTTTGTAGTACAGGGTTGTATAAAACAGCAGAATTATGTAATCAGATTTTCTGAACAGTGGAAGGCCAATCACCAGCAGGTTACTGCCCCAAGATGATGAACAAATTATTTATTTATACTGTAAGCGTTTCTGCAGAACCATGTAGCTCTGCTGAGGAGAAACCGGTAATTCCATGATGTAGCCACTAAATGGCAACAGCAGGCAAGCCCTTTTATCTTGAAGAAACACATAAACATGTTTATTTGAAGTTTATTTAAACTAATACATTTTCAAAGGTTAACAATAAAAACACATTTAAATGTAAATGGTCATTATGTTTTTGCTGTCATAAAAAAAAATCTTCTAACATGATATGTTTAAACCAAATACAGAAATTAAGGGATTCATTAATTAGGACCGAGTTTTGCACCAAATAAAAACCTTGATAGTCATCTTACCTGGCACTCTCAAAGGTAGCAGACGTTGTTTTTCCTATGGCTCCGAAGCCGACCCCTACAGCCAGGCCCTCTGCAGAGGCGGAAAAGAAATAACAGACAATTGATTTTCATCAGTTTGTGTCCCACACTATAGGAAAGAGGAGGAGTAAAAAAGGTCAAACATAGAAAACGGATAACTAAAGCAGCAAACGACTCAATATCACAGGCAGTACAACATATGGAATGGAAGAATGGAAGAAAAATACAAAGATATCACAGGATTGTCAGCTCACTGAATACAATGAAGCCTTGTGAGGATTTCCACTGTGTATCTTCTTCTGTTCTTTTCTTTGCTACCTACAGTCAGGTTTCCAGCAGTGATAAATCTGCAAAGGCAGCTGCGAAACATGTTTGTTGAACTACTTATGTATTCCTGAGAGTCAATTATTATAGAAAGAAAAATGTATTTATCCAAGCACTGTTGAGGTGAAAAGCACAGTCATGTTTGTTAGGAATCTTGTGCAAGATGGGACCAAACAAAGTGCTATAATCACTCTGTCAGACTGCTCTGACTCAGAGCTCAATACATATTGTACTGTATATAACCAACGCTTCCATAACTTGGAACCATCTAAATTACTTTCAGTCCAGACAACTTCTGCCTCCACTTCTATGATACCTGTACTGCTTACCGTCTAAACCACTACCTAAAAAACAAATTTGACAAACTGCAGAGATTTAGTTAACTTCACCAGGCCTATAATCCGTTCATTCCTCCAGCCACTGGGGGCACTGTTTGAACGCAGGGTGTATAGTTGAAGTGGAGGTGTTTGCCTTTTACCACCCAAATCTGGATGAAAACTAAATATGGCATTACTAAATTCAGCGGTGAGTTGCTTGACATTCAGGTTGTTTGGATCCTTGTGCCAAGTGTTGGTCATTTTACCGCTAGTGGATTTTTTTAGGTCCCGTTTGATCTATTTTATAACTTCCCTGTTCACAGAAGTCAATGGTGAAGTTGAGTTATTCTTGGTAAGCTTGTGTATAAAACTATTTGAGATCCAGAAATATGGAGCTTCTGATTGTTTTTGGTTAATATTTTAAGGGTCCTTAACTGTTCAGATAAACTGCCATTGACCAATTTATTTTTATGATGGTGTTGACATCTTTTGAAATGCTAATGCTTGTAGCGTTGTTATTGAAGTACAGAAGATACAACATTTTTGCGCAACACATACTGTAATTGTTGAATGATTTTAAAAGCTAACTTGGAATTAATATAAAACTTAATTATTAATTTAGTCCAAGAATGTATGGATGTAATTTAGAAACGTTAGCCGATTGCTAACTGCACCTTTTGCCAGCATTATTTGTAGGTCAAAGTTTTTTTTTTTTTTGTTGTTTTTTTTTTCACCCCTGAATCTTTGCTAAGAGTAGTGAACCAGTGGGACTATTGAATCTTTTCCTTTTCTTTTTATCTCCTTGAGTCTACATTTTGGATAATTTTTTTTATGTTGTTGTTTTCGCCAAATACTAAGGGTAAAAAAAAAAATAAAAAAAAAAAGAAAAACAAAGAAAAGAAAAAACTTGAACTATTCCATAGTTAGTGGAGCATGACTGAGCCTTTTGAGGAACTTGGGATGTGATGGTTTGTGCCACTGATGTAATTTGGTCCACATGATATCCATCTGTTAATTTATTTCCTCAATACGTTTTTGCAATTTAAATCAAGTTTAGTTTATTTTGTTTTGCTTGTTCGTTCACCACGAGCTCCTACACTTCGACAACCCCTGACTTAGGAGATTAAAGCTGTTCTCATGACGGATTTCTACAGTTGTGACTGCCGCAACACGGCTGCTACTTCTCTTCCGTCTCTTCTGTGTCCTGACCACCCTATGCAGCGTCTCCCTCCACTGTCGCCCTGGTTATCTCATTCGTTATGCTTGTCACACAGGCTTTGAGCGCTCTTCATTCAAACCGAAAGCGAAAAGGTCACGGCGAGCGATGTATCTGAGCGCGTCAGTGTGCTCGAGAAGCTCGGGAATGTGTTTGGTGTTTGCGTGACCCGTGAAGACAGATCTACTGGCTGCTTTGCATTTCCCGCTGTCACGGCACCTCTCCACACTGATTACAGGTTGTCGGGGCTTGAGGACAGGTGTGGGCTGGTCAGCCGCTGAGAGCCTTACGTAACATGAGGGTCACAACGCTGACGCGAGAGTGGGGAGATTGTAGGTCCAGTCACTCTTATACAGCCCTGCATCTTTCCTGCGAGGATTGAGGGGGTATGGAGGCTGAATGAAATCTCGATCGATTGGGCGGATTTGCTCTGGCTTTAATAAAACATCTACTTCTAACACTTCTTACACATTATGCGGCTTAAGAAACTTTCCAGCAGTTTGTGTCTTCATTTGCAGCAACTCTGCTGTGTTTTTTTAGCTCTTGCACCGAATGAATAGAAAATGAAAAACATGGACTATTCAACCACATGTGGTGCTGAGAGCTGCAGCTGCACCCTCGATGGCGTTTAATTAGTCCTGTAAGCTGTGCCTGGAGTAGCAAACTCCTCTCTGCAGTTACAGTAGGAGTAGATGCACCACAGTGCACAACAGTGGGATCGTCAGAAGTTGTGAGTACTTGTGAGACCAACTGTCCTCAGGGGTATGCCTAGATTATTTTTCTTAGGGGAGGTGGGCAGGGGCGCAAACTGTAGAAGGGTCGCGCATGAACATTTAAATTTTATTCTAACGCACTGCCTTAGATTAGATTGAATAGTGAACAAAACTATTTACACAAATAAATCTGGTTAGCATGGGAAAACTATTGAAATCCCTCTCCCCAGTGAATATCTCCAGCTCTACCTGGGAGATCCCAAGATGATCTGAGGACACAAGGAACATATTGTCCCTCTAGCAAGTTCCGAGTCTGTGCTGGACACTCCTCCCCAGTGGACACTTGAACACCGAGATGCCCTGGAGACTTCCTAATCTGCTAAATAATGTCCATCACAGCGGATTAAGCTCTCCATCATGCTGGTATCTATTTATGCCATATACACTGGTATATTTACAGCATAATTATTAGGTACAATGGCACTGAAGTAGAATTTAAAATGCAAAAACAGATGGCTACCCTGTATTCAGAGAATACAGTGGATGATTAAGTCAGTGGGCAATGCAGATTTTCATTATAAACACCACAGGGTCTCTCAGTGGGCTAAAGTCTGGAACAGAGCCCATGAACTCACCTGATGTTGCAATTGAAGGGGTAACGACAGGTCATCCAGAAACATCCTGAAAGTCTTTCATTGGAAAAGCACCGACACTTTTCAAAGGTTCTTGTCAGGTGATTGGACAAACTGTATCACAACACAACACCAGTGGAACCAGTTACCCAGTCAAACTCTGGTTGCTTCCGCCAGGGATGCTACAGAGCAATCAGGTCCATTCATTAATATTTATATAAACACTCAACAATTCCTAAATCTTTAGGTGTTTTCTGGCAGACTCTGTTCAATTGACCACAACTGCAACCCTTGTTACATTTTCAGCTGTTGAGGTTCACTTTCACATTGGACTGCCAAACAATCCAAACTAATCTAAATCCTGTTCACCTACTTGCCTGTGGTGGCATGGCAACAAGAACCACCAAAGGACACAAAAATCTCTGAAGAAGACATGAGCGCAACTTCCTTCTTTACAATATGTAAACAAAATAGAGTGGCATCAGATTTTAGCGGTTTTAAGATTTCTCCTTTGTCTTTGGCAAAGAACCACACGCTATTGCTCCAGCTAGTGTTATACTCACACAATTGTTTTGGTTGTATTTATCCAGAATGCCCTGCACTACAGTCCGCTTTCTGCTTTTGGAGTGCTCTCCGGTCCGCTTGGCGTATGCATTCAGGAGCTGATATCACTCACCAACATACTGCAGGTATTGTTAGACATTCTGTGTGTGGTGAAAGCTGTATTTTAACAGCAAAAGACCGACCAACTAAAGCTTATTTAAAGAATTTCAAAGGAAAGAGAATATCCTGGTCTTCTCCAGCTTGATTGGCAGCATCTAGGTAAAAGCATCTGATGCCTTTACCTCCTGCTATTTTTGTAAACACACCTGTCTTGTTAATCAAGCACTAGTGGGTAAAATGGTGATGGTAAATGGGCTAAACTTACACAGCGCATTTTCTGTCAGTGATCACTGAAAGTACTTTACGTTACAGCCACATTCACCCAAACTTTAAAACGCACAATTTGTATGAATACACAGATCGGTAGGAACTTGGGGTTAAGTCCAGGGGCACATTGACATGTGACAGGAGAAAGATGAAATCGAATCTATGACCTTCCATTTCAAGACGACTACTCTACCCACTGATCCAGTCACCCCAGATACTTTATCACTTAAGTGCATCAATGGTGTACTTCGTTTTTTAGGGCCTAAAGATTAGATCATTTTTATTTTGTCTCAACTTTTACAAGCTTAGAAGTGACAAATTAAATACATTTTTTCTCAATGTCTGGTAGTTGTTTTCTCGTCTATCAGAATGACCTGTCTGATTAAGAGTACTGCATGTTCTTCTATTGCTCATTACTTTGAATGAATCCTTTTTTTTATGAATAGTCCGGTTTCATTGATGCAAAAATGAGAAAGACTATAAAGAAAAATGAAAAAAGGAAGAGTTAACGGGAAGGATGGAAGGAAAGAAAGTGAGATGAGACAGCTGTAGGTCTGAAGGGCCGAGGAGACGCTTCATCATAATCCAACATCTGTGATTACCTCTGACAACAGGGCTTTCTGCTTCCAATCAACTTCCATTCGATCCACTGAAGGCAGACATCCAGAGGCTAAATTATGTGAATAAACAACCTTTGGTGCTCTTTGGATTCCCTTAGCTATCTATTTTCAATCTTAGAATTGCTGTAATACTATTGAGTCAATAGAAACTATTGTGTACATAGTGTTCTACTGAGCCTGAATGTAAAACAAGCTGCAGCAGTTAGGACTGTGGATTCAACATCCTGTTGGGTATGTTAGCAAATTCATTAACAGATTAATTGATTTTTCTCTAACTTGAAAACTTTTTAGCTTTCTTTAATCATGTTATATTATTCTCTCACCAAACACAGACCTAGAGTGTTGCTTTCATTCTTTCATGCATGTTTGAGAAATCCTTAAATCTCCGATGACAACCATTTGGGGGTGTCTAAATGCCTGGTCTCACAAAGCACCGCCGATTTACCCAAAGCTCCACCATGAAGATTCATCCCCCAGTCGAGCTTCCGCTTCACAGACGGCCCGTTCCCTGTGCCTTCCCCACTCAGCTCCTCCAGACTAGCGGCAGCAGCAATTAGCAAACACCTGGTGGAAATGCGAGTCTGCTGGGTTTATCATACAAACTACTCCTTAGTCCAATGCTACTCAGAATGGTTGTAAATGGCATCTTGAGAACCAGTATTGTGATGATGTGGGAAAGGTGGAGTGTCAGAAAGAGCAGGAGCTTCTTAAAGAGACAGAAGTCAATTTCAAGGCATCAAACTGAGAAGTCACTTTTTTTTTTTTAATAAAAGTTTTGTTGGCTCTAGTGGCCTTGATTTTACAGTTGTCAGAAAGGAGGATGGGTAAAGATAGAGGGGCATGTGGCAAAGGTCGTCGGGCTGGGTTGAGGACTATCCCTGCAGTGGCGCAGAGGCAGGGGAGCAACTGCATACTTTCTGAGGTGTATGCGAGCATATCATCGGCGCCCCTGTCCCCCAGGTTATAAAAGGTTATAAAATGGATATTGCTGGACATGCATTCACTTTACTGGGGAGGAAGTTTTTACAAGTAAATTTGTGTTTCTAGATGTGAGCAGCAGTCAATCCTACCCATTTCCTTCTCAATGTTCTATGCTCTTTTAAGCGTCTGATGGTGCTGCCACTGACAGACCATTGTCACAGCAGTCACTCGATTCCATTCCACATTCTTTTAATCTCCACTCCTCACCCGCTGACGCACTCCTTTCTCCACCGAGCCAAACATCTCTACCTCAACTCTCTGCTCTTGTCTTCTGTTCAGCTATGCAATTTTAGTCTTTTTTTTTAATAGTTCTTGTCTCCATTGCCTGAAACTGACTAAAAGTAAGATTTTCTATGGATGATGTACAGTTGTGGTCAGAGGTTTACATATATTAATCGTGGGAATGAATATCAACAATTTTGTTTGTTCATAATTTACTGCATATTTTCCAGGGTGCAACTATATAGTTGAAGTGATTTTGGACAGCAGCTTCGGCCTTTTGACGACTAGCCACATTAGCTGCTACAACACACAGTATAACTGAGCAGTTACGTGTTACGAACAGCAAATAGCCATAAAGAGTTAATATATAAACAGATAATTTTCATTTCATCTGTCATTTTTACTACTATTCTGATGCAGATACAGGAGTGTTACTGACCTTTTTAAATTGTTGTAGTGCCAGCATAGCGCCCAAAATCACTTCCCTTTTCCTGTTCATCTGTCTGGTTGCAAATTATTCCCAAACGCTTGTGTTTGCCTCATTGGCTAAAGAGTACCTGAACTCTTTTTCCACATGTTATTATCCTGTTTGTGCCGCTTTAAGCCAAGCTAAAGGCCAAGGTCAGTCATCTAACTGTTAATGTTGACTAACTATTAGATGACTGAATCAAAGTCCTCTGTTGGACATCAAAGTTGTCTAATAGAGGACTTCGATTCAATCAAATGGCTGAATCACCTCCTCAGTAGGAAGTCAAGTTCTCCAGACTCCTGATAAAGACCTGATTATCTGACTCAAGTGTACTGAAGCAGAGAAAATCCTAAAAGTTGCAGGACACTGGCCCTCGCCAACTGGAGCTCCAGACCCTTGCCATAGGCTAACTATTACCTGGACTTGTTTTTGTATCATCGTGTTACAAACATCGTGGTACTACCACCATGCTTGGCAACAAGTATCGTGTCTTTCATTTGGAAGCCTTCTTGACTTCTCCAATCACACCAAATTGTGTGATCATTGCCTGACCTTAACATTTTTCTAGGCATTTGGCTCATCTCTATGTGCAACTACAAATCCCCGCATTGCTTGAAGTTCTGTTGTACACCACTAGCTCTTCTTCTGCTGGCACCATTGTAGTCCAAGTGATTCAAAACTGGCATCATTGTGGACATTGACCAGTTGTCTTACAGTTCTCCTTCAAAGATCTTTACCTAATTTCATTGGTCTTTGACTTCTTATAACAAATCCTTTATGGTGATGGCACAGAGAAGCTCAAAAATCTAAAATTATGAATGTATCAAGTGATCAAACATGGCATAAGCCTAGAAGGGACCCTCTCGGCCCAAAAAAAGCTTTGGTCAAACTCAAAACATTTGAAAACTGAAAATTATTTTACTTCTAGCTAGTAAGGCCATTCAGTGAAAATACATTCCATTTGCCTTCTTTTGGTCAATCCAGCAGTCAATATTGGTTGCCATGACCTTGATTTGTCCATTGCCCTAATTGGGAACAAGCCTAAGGGTGGCCATGAATGTTGGGTTCTGTCTCTGTAGTGTACCAACAGTGCTCACATCCACTTTGAAGATCAGATCCTGTTATTATGCAGCTGCTTTTTGTGGTGTTCGATGCCAAGCTTATGCCTTCAGGGCGACGACTTCTATTGAGCCACAGACAGATGGGTGTTAAACTAATAAGAGCACTCGTCATGCCCTGGTAAGATGCACTCGCTAAATGGTCAGTTTTTATTTCACCACAAAGTAACTCAACAAATTACTCCTCCACATTAGTTGTAATGCTGACTCTAGATTTCGGTGGAAAGTAGATGAAAGCTTTCATCACCTTGAAACAGCCAATAGGTTTATTACAGGGTACAGACCTGTGCTTGTGGATGATGTTAAATTATATGATTACTTAGGGGAAGGAGCACTTCAAAGAAGCCAGACAGCTACCCAACACTGGAAATTTGGGAAGCAAAATTACACACTATTAGCATAAAAGAACACATCTGCTTCTAAAAGACACTTAATATCACTAAACACAAAATCTATTTTAACGGTAATGGCACTAACATTTATAACATATGTTAATGGTTAAATGGACAATATAATAATCTAAACAGCTCTTTGCTCGGATTTTAGCTTTTTATGACAGAGACTAATAGCTGTATCACATTAAGTATCTGTCCTGCATTTCAATGGCCTACAAAGGTGCTCAACATCAAGTTAAGCCAGGCTGCCACATATGTTTCAGAAATGTTTCAGTCTTTTGCATAAGATTGGCAGTTCTGAGATGCACACATAAGCTGCAGATTTCATAATTACATGATGTTTACACAAGTGCGACCCAAAAGCCTTAGCCATGACCTAATAACTTAATCTCATGTTATCTATGCAGGCAGTATGGATAAAGATTTACTCACCTCGGCAGGCTGAATGCTTTATGCAACTTCAACAGACCCCAGCAGTGCTACCTATTTTTCTTTTTTTTTTCCATTTCAAATTTCAGTGAAGGAAGCTCATGGAACATTGAACTTCCATGCCAAAATGGACAAGAGATGCATAAAACAGGGTTTCTGCATGTTTCACCAAATCAACCAAATTTAAGGCCTTTTCAGAACATTATGAATAAAATTTAAGACCTGTATCACGACAGAAATGTACAGAAGAAAATCCCATATCATATATATATATAAACACAGCCTCATACGCCTCACACTGCATATGGCTCTCTACAGCCTCCTAACCCCCATAGTGCTGAGACTTTTTGAACAGAACACAGGTAGCATTGTACGGGTTGGCAACAGAAGTTAGCCAGTGGAGAAAACAAACGCCATCTAGCCGACTGATAATAAATTAGATGCTAAAAATCCAGGTAGCAAGCAAGGGTATATTAGCAGGTTATTTCTGGTAGCCTCAACCGCCTCAAGTCACAGAAAGCAATTACTTTTTACTATTTTCTTTCCAACATGGTGTTTCTTTTCCACCTTTTCTGTAACTTAATGTTACAAAAACAAAGCCTTCTTTGATAATTAAGTCTTTGACACTGATGGCTAATGCACAGTATGCAGCAGTTGAAATTCCTGACTGAGCGCGTCTTGCCCAGTGGAAACAAGTCTTTCACAGACAGATATACACCATCACTGGATTCATCAGTCAGTTCAATCGATGTTGAGTTATTTAGACATTGGCTACCACTGTGTTAATCTTGCCTCTGGCCTTCATTTCAAACTGCACACTAAAAATGACAGATCACTGCAGTGTAGGCTGAATATTAAATGATTTGAGTCAATCAATATCAATGTTGCTGGTAATGTCTGTTTTCTCAGAACCTGTCATCTTGTGTTAAGAAGCCATCCTGAATCTTAAGGCCAATTCTAGGTTTGGACCTGTAGGGGTCGGTCACTTCCAGGGTTCATGACTTAACCAATGGTTTATCAGTGTTTTAATTTATTTTTCAGGTTGTGGCGCCTGTATAAATAACAAAATTGATAGTGCTGCATCCAAACAGGGTACGTAGGTAGAATATAGCTAAAAACATAGAAAAAAATCCATATGCATTATGATTTATTAAAAAATCAATGTTATACTTGATGGTTTACCCACGCCACCAAAAGTATGGGCTGAAATGTCATCTTTTACGTCATATGAGAATATTTTCCTGTCCACATCACTGATTGTCAACACCAAGGTAGATGGGAGTAGAAGAAAAACTGACAATTCATTAAAAAAAAAAAAAGCTTCAGCTGCAGCTAAAACACTTAAAGGCAACACATAATGTTATTTTTTATAAGCACTAAATACTATGATTTTACAGTGCTTAGAATAAAAAAACAGAAAAACTAATTATTCCCACTCCTCCTTATATAAAATACAACATTATAATACACTGGGGGAAATCCTGGTTACTGTAACATTTACTTTATTTGGAATTTGCTACATAGATTTAAGCAAAAATATAAGATAAATATTCACTAAATTTTGTAGTCTTCTCATGTTTAATACAATTCAGTATCTGTTACTTTTGAGATTATAATGCCAATACATTGTGTTCTGCTCTTTGTGAGCCTTTTTCCAGAGCATTTTTATCTGACGTCTTAAGTGGTGAAATGTAGAAATCAAAACACAACTTTAAAACTGGATGATCAAACATTTAAAAGGATGGAAATTAACTTTTAAATCCTTGGTGCAGGATAATGGTGAGAGTTATCTGACAAAAAATAAAAAAATCACCAAGTCCTGAAGAAATTGTAAGTACTTGTTGATAAAAACACTCTCAGTGGACCGGTTGTATTCAGGTTTATAATTGCAGTTTGTTTATACCCACAAATTGAGCGCAGGAGCTGTTAAAGTCATCATAATCGCTTTGGCGGAGTAGCTTAATTCAGATGCCACCAAGGAATAAATGAAAACAATTTAGCACCTTATCAAAGTTTAGCAACATTATTATTAGGGATAAATTTAGACAAGCCTGTCAAGCGATCAAATATTAAACAGAACCCACCGCTGCCTGTCAATTTCAACAACTGCAGTGATTTAATCCACATGAGATGCCGAGTATGTTTTGAAGTCATCTGAGAAAACTCTTGGCTGTTTGACTCAGGTTCTTACAGAAACGTAAGTTATTAATGGATACAGTTAATGAAAGACTGTTTGAAGGTTACCGCTTTCCTTCATATTGATGCTACTCTATGCGTCGTGTTTAAGCTTCAGTGAAATATAATCCATAAACCCTTCACTACAATGAAACTGACAGTAATTAGGAAGTCTCTTCAAAGGGCCGACTTTACTTTGCAGGTCGTCTTCAACCTGCAAAGTAAAATCTTTTCAGCAGGCACTTACACAGGCACCCCCTTTGGGTCTCATGCAAACAGGCCTCATTATGGCTGCATAAAAAGTCTCTTTGTTCAGCAACATGTCCTGCATAATGAACGGAGTGACCGGCGTTTTCATCCTTTAATGAGTATACCGTTTGGTATCAGGTGCCGTAATGATATGCAGTCGGGCTTCACAAGCAACATGACTCTCTAATATGATTTTTAATCTAAGGTTAATGGCTGTGCATTCCTAAGGTGCAGATAGAATATACCTGGTATTGATGGAACAAATGGAAATCAATTGAATTGATGCAACAAAAACAAAAAAGAAAAAAAAGAGAGAAACTAGGCTTCCACAATCATTTTGTGATTTGATTGGAGTAAATGGCTAATTGCCCACAGATTCATGCCTACTTCATGTGCTCTAGAATTTAAATTTGAATCAAGTAATCAGTGCAAATAATGTAATTTTACCACTAATCAAGGAAAGCAAAAAGGAACAAAATTAAAAAATTAAAAAAACGGACCAATTGAAGTGGCCAGTGCCCTTACAGCCCATTGAAACAGGGCATAATTAATCCTATAAGGGGAAACAATTGTTTAACACTTACCTGAATACATTACATATGTGGCAGAGTAAACAATCAGTGGTGTGAACTGCTTGCTAAAAAGTTAGTTGTACTGGTATATGTAAATGTAAAGAGAAGCAATAATTACAAACTTGGCATTTAGCAGAAGCTAATGCTAAAGCGCTAACTTCAATTCAAATTATATCTGCCCTTGAAAGATTACAATCCTTGATCTTTTTTTTTATGCAGGACATTAATACAAAGAAGCATCATAAAGTCTGGGTGCATTACGTTTCCTGCTGACCCAGCAACAGGAAGGACTTCAAAGTCGGTCAATACTTCCATCATCACCATCAGGCACAGAAACATTTTGACACTTACAGCAAAATCTGTGACTTTATAATTTGTGATCAAAAGAACTTGTGACACTTTATGACAGCTGAGGCTTGAATAGTTAAGAGGAACTTGGTCTGCGTTGCTAGGAAAAAAAAAAATGACTCGCTTACAAAATGAGGGCTTGAAATACATGCACAGCTGTGGTGTTGACTCTGGAGATGTTTAGGTAGCAAGAAGTCTAAATTAAAACCAAAGGACTTCCAACGTGGTTAGATTTGCATATACGTTGATTTACATTCCCGGCGTTTGCTTCTTTTTGAAAAGCTCTTTTCAGGTCGCAGATTACTCTAATATCCGGCAGTGCTTCTGTCTGAGTTGTTGTCAGCCAAGAATTCAAAGCGGACAAAATACCACAAAACACTTCTGATTCTGATTTCAACAACAGCCTGGAAACTAGTTGTCAGAAAGAAAAGAAGAAAAAAAAAGTTGGATGAGCAGCTGGGATGTGGGGATGAGAAAACGATTTTCCATCAGCTATATGCGCCCTAACGTGTCCAGCTTTTTTACTGGCAGAAATTTGTTTTGCTCAATTTCCTGTGTTTAGTTGAGACTATAATGACTGGCACAGTTACAGAGGGTTATGTTTAATTCTTGGCACTGTGGGGGGTCTTTACTGCATTGACACAGCAGGTCTTGATGCTCAATACTGATTTGCTTTTCTTTCTGCTATAAAAACAATTTTCTTTTTTGCATGGTCGTTCGTTCTGCTGAAATGATGCCAGTGTGAAAAGAGTTAAGAAATGTGGAAAATTCAGTTCCAGTTATTTGCTTTCAGTTTGTGTTAAAATGACAAACTGGGCTTTAGAAGGCTCACATATCCACACAGCCAAAACTCTACTGATGGGTGTTTATTGGGTCGGTGATCCCAGAGTTAATTGCTTCTTTGGCGTCTTTTACTGCCACACAGAGGCAGGTGCATTGTTTGCATCAAAGTAAAAAGAACAAAGAGAAATGATCAAAATGGAAAGATGGTCTAGCTCGTTAGAACTGACGGAGAGAAGTCGATCTTGTATTTATCGTTAAAAAAGGTCAGTTCTGTTGTTTTTTTCACTTCTTACTCAAAACAGAATAAGCTAATGTGGTGGGTTTTTTATTGTTAAATTAGTCTATCTTTTCCACCATCTCTTTCAGCCTCTTTTAACTGCTTACACACACACGTTGCAGCTTACATAACCATGTATATGTGTGACTGCCGACAGTCATATATCTCTTCCATTTGTATGACATGTATGGCTTGTAACATTTGATCATTTTTTGGCATTAAAAGCTTGTTTTTATATTTTACCAAATCAAATTATTTCTCAAGGTAATTTACACTGAGGGGTTCTGGTCGGGTCCTGAAACTGGCTAACAGACCTGGAGGAGCACAGAGACAAAAATGAATGAACTCCAACATTAACCCTCTTACTGTTGGGTGAATTCATTAAACTATGCAAATATACAGATTACTGTAAATTTCTCTATAGCCATTTCCAATGCTTGTTTTTGTTGAAGTTTTGTTGAAGTTTAAAGTGTACTTTGAGGCCTTTTGTTGAAAAAGCTCTGAGAGCAGCTGGGAATAGGAGGGAACTCCAGACACACATGGTTCTGTCCACGTTGTCTTTTCTTGTAAATAACATAAATCCTGTTATTTGCTAGATAAGTGACAAAAGGAAATATCGTTACCCCAAGTAATTTTACTCACCAGTTACTTCAAGACAAGTGGAAAATTACTAAGGAACTACTTCCTTTCAAATTCAAAATAAGAGTCTGAAAGCTAAATACAAGGTATTGAGACTAAATCACTCATTCATCTGTAGGGTCAATAATAACTTCTTGAATATTATAAATTATATAATACTTCACAACAATGATGGGACACCATTTTGCAGGAAAACCTTCTTACAACTAGAAGATGCTCAAATAAAAGGGCAATAAAAGCATTAATACTTTAGTATTTGTTCCATAGAAACCTAAAGACAAACCACACACTTCTGGTATAATTGTGATTGAATATTTGACTCCTCTTCTGGGCAGAACTGGTAAACAGACTGGTTAAGCTGGACCAGGCTTTCAGAGTTAAGGTCTGGGCTTTAGGAAGACATTTCCACTAAATCTTGTAAAGCGTCAGTGCAGACAGCGTCAAGAAATTAAAGAACTTGTAGCTACAGCTTAGAACTTCCTGAAAACAGTAAACTTACAGACTTGTAACTCTTGTCTCTCGTTTCTCGAGTGCACCCTGAGCCCTCCCATCATCCTCCTTGTCAGTCCTACTCAGAAAACCCTCAGGTGCTCTCTGTCAAGCTCCTGTTCCATTTAGTTACATTTAACGCTGTATGTTCCCAGTAGCGCTTCCAGTCCAGCTTGCTTGAGCCTCATACAGAAACGAGAGCAGACTTCCATCAGCCAAAGCAATTGGTACTGCTTTCCTACCAATATCAGAAAAAAAAATACTGCCAAAGTTTTTCTTTTCTTATAAATCTCAAAGCATATTTCAGTTCAGAGTCTTTTGTATTTCTGTTTAGTACTAAAATGTACAGCAGATGGTGGATAATAACCCATGCCTTTGTTGCACTGCGATAGCTCTGTATGGAATACTAGAACTGCCACTTCTGAGACTACACCAATCAGCAAACCGCAATCTAGTATCGTTAAAAGGCCGACTGTGGATTTTACCCTTGAACTGAAAAAAGAAAATGAGCAGGTTTGACAATGGCTGCACATCTGTTCCCAAAGCCCTTTATTCCTCTATAAAAAATAGTGCTTATTTTTATCTTTATGTGCTACAATCCAGGTTTTCCTTAAGATAAAGATAACGTTGAACTATGCATGGAAGATAACAGACAACTTTTGTTGTGAAGACCAACTTGCATGACCAACTACTGAGGAAGACGTCAACTGACTGAGCTGACCAAGAGGAAGCACGACATATGGTGTGCTTGAAAATGGAGGCTTGACTGCAGAGTCATTAGCCAACCACTAGCCAAGCGCAGAATTAGATTTTTTGCTTTTAAATGTCACTACAGTAACAGTAAAGATTAGTTATAATCACCTGTTTTAATAGTTCAAACATCAAATACAGTGTAATATGCATCAACAAGCACAGTGGAAATCGTCTTAGCCATAGCACAGAAGCCAATATCTACAGACGTCTCTATCTCCAAAACTGGCGACATAGCCAATCAGCACCCAGGAAAAATAAATGGCACTTCTGGATTGGCTACTTTCCACACACCAGCCAATAGTGTATCCAGTAGCACTGAACTTTGGCATTTCAGCTTCCCAAGCTGCGGTCCTTTTGAAAAAGTTTAGATATTCGTTAGAAAATACCTATGAACATTGAACCGCAAATAGGTGGGGGTTGACTGTAGCACTCATTACATATTTGCACGTTACTTAAGACTTAAGATTTAGAAAATACAGAAGAAAAAAATTTACAATGACACAATTAATTCCCAAAAATTGTCATTAGAAACTGATGCGATTTGGGAAAACCTTGTTTCCAAATCCAGTTGGTTCGCCACAAAATGTTATGCAACACAGTACTGCAATTTATTCTGGTATTTCAGCTGTTCCTACTTTCCAAACCTTTATTTCTTGTCGCTCCCTCTTACCTGGAATATTATGGATGGTGATGGCAAGGATAAGCAGGAGAATTCGCCGCCAGCTGTTGCCTGTTTGGCCAACTTCTTCTAGTGTTTTACTTCCTGCTTCTTGTCCATCAAAGTGGCCTGAATTGGGCCCTCTTCTTCTTTGGTAGACCTCCCCATTTTCAGATTTGTCTGTGAAAAAAAAAGCACAGAAAGACAAAGTAAAACAAACATTAAGCAACATTCTCATAAACAAATTACCTGAAGAATGCACCTAAAACCTAACTTTCTCAATGCTCCGTCCCCCAAAAACAAGCAACACTAATGATATCTGTAACTCTGTTATGGAGTAGATAAGACTGTAGCCAAACCGGGCAGCTTCCAGGTGTGAAAATGTGCAAGTGTGACAAGACTTTTCCAAAATCAAAAGCTCTCGTCTGAGTGAAGCGGCCCCAAATAAAGGTTAGAAAAACCCTGAAGGGCTTCAGCATGCCTCAAATTAACGCCTTCAGTTTACTCCCAACAGGAGTGCTTGTCGGCTGGTGGAACAATGCCTGAAAGCTGCACACTGCCAGCTGCCACCGACAATGTCTATTAGGCTCCAGAGTGGAAAATCAAATGAGCCGGCCCACTTCATGCAGTGAATGGGCAGCTGTGTGGAGAGTCAGCTCCTCTTCCAGGGCCCTTCTTTCTCCTTTCTTCACATACAAAAAGATTATGATTGACTATCGGGAAGATGACGAGGATATTTACATATCCGACCCCGGCTTCAAAAGATCGCCATGAGGCCTTCACGAAGTTATTGAGAATTGCTTCCTAATACGGTTGGATCACATGTAAATATTAGCACTTTCTGAGCAAAAGCCGCCTTTCGGCTCTAATTGGATTGCCTGGCAGATCCAGAAAGCTGCTGTATGACAGCGAAAGTCCCAAAGGAGTTACAATTACATGGAGAAATCTGCATTTCAAATCAGCGAACATCAAAATGGGTTTTACATACATTTGGCAAATACACATTGGCTTCTGCAATTACTGGGAGGTCTGGTAGGTTTGAAATAAATTAACCTCTCATAACTTTTGCACAGTTGCACAAACTTTGGATTGAATACATTTAATGGTAAATGGATGGTTCTGCAACAACAAGGTACTGTGATCCATTCCTGGTTGGAGCTTTTCGGTATGGATCTTGCATAATTTCTATGCATGGGTGGGGAAATGTTTAGTTAACTAGAGGTTCTAAACTACTTTAAAGTTAAGTGGAAGTTTATAAAGGTCCTTATTGTTTGTCATTTGTTGCTTTGTAGTGGATTAGTGAATCTTTCTCGATCTCATTCAGATTTAGACCTTGCCTATTCTTTCTAGATTGCCTAGACTCTTGTGTCATCTCTCATTCCGGCATCTCTTCAGCTCAGGTGTTCTATAGGGGGAATGTTGACTTCATTTTGGATCACTATCATTCTTTTCTTGTGTAGTTCAAAAGATCTTGATTTAAAAAGCAACTTTCAGACCAAAAATGGTGTAACAGTACAAGTATTCATCTCAAAAATATCCAGTACGGCCCTGTTGGGTTGATATGCTGTTTCGTTTGAACAAGTTATATTCTCAAATATGGGAAAAGTCCTCCTTAAAATTTTCTAAAAATGAACACTGACCATTTTTGGTTCAATACAGGACGCAACATTTATCAGCCAAATACGTGACCATTCTGTATTTTGCGGGACGGGTGGCAACCCTACCCTGTATATTTCTGAGGTTTTTTTTCTATTGGCTTCATATTGTTCGATAACAAAAATTAAAACTTCTCAATGTTTGACATTGTCTAGCAAAATGTTTTTACTTCAGGCTACAATAGAATGTTCAGTTCCAATGACATCAGCATTGACGTCATCACTATGACATCACAAGGGAATCTCTCTCTTGANTGTAGCTCTCAGACAGCGTTTTCTCAGACCTGTTCCACAGTTCTATCGCGGCAGATCACTCTTCAGAGCACGTTCGAAGTTTATCGGAAAGAGCGAGATATCGATTTTAGATATTACACGCCTTTCAAAGAAGCGAGAATTTACCAGAGTTTAAACATGAAGCAACAACAGATTGGATGTGAACATGAAGCTTTTCCAGCAGAGCTTTCATGGGTCGAAATGATGGAGCTCAACATCCAAGTTGACTACGACGCCATCGTTTTCCCTTTAGAAGACGACAGCGATTTTGTTGAATCTGTTGATTCATCTTCCATTGAGTTGGAAGATCAGTCAGCAGAGATCCAGGGGGAATCAAGTCCTTCCAGCGACTTGGAGATTCCAAGATCATTGGAAGTCAAGCAGGAAACATCTCCATCTGCTGACTTCAAGATCACCCCCTTAGTGGAAGAGACAAACCAACACGTTAGAGATCTGACTAAGCAGGTTGACGATCTTAAAACAGAACTGCAGAGTACAATTTTTGATCTCCACGAGGAAAGAGACAGAATGATTTCATACCAGGCTGAGGTCAAATCACAGCAAGAGGAGATTCAAAAGCTGCAAAAACTGTTGCAAAAAGAACGTCCCCTGCAAGCTAAACGTGAACAGGTTACTTGCTCTTCTAAAGTTACAACCGCCAAGACCGTCCTTCGACAGCTGGAGCACTTCAAGTGGGAGGCTGAAAAATATGCCTCCCGCAATAAAGGTCTCATAGAGGTAATGGTTGAAGAATATAGAGTGAGACTTAAATACGAGGAGCAGCTCAAAAGTTTCTCAGAGCAAGCTTCCAAATTCAAAAAGCAGGAGGAAACTGTAAAATCTCTGCAGGGTCAGGTTGCGGACCTGAAGGAGAAGTTGAAGCTTGCTCTGGATAACAACCATCAGAGAGTCTCCACCCGACCAGAGGTCCCCCTGCAAACTGAAGGCTCCATACCAACAAAGGAGACCAAGCAAAGGCAGACTTTGAATCAACGAGGGGTCTCCATGCATAGCCTGGCTCAGCCTTTGCGTCGACCCACATCCAGGTTGCAAACAGAAGGCTCCCTGCCAACAGAGGAGATCAAGGAAAGACAGACCTCCAATCAACCAGGGAGGTCCGAGGAAAGATGGACCTCCAATCAACCAGGGAGGTCCGAAGAAAGATGGACCTCCAATCAACCAGGGAGGTCCGAAGAAAGATGGACCTCCAATCAACCAAGGAGGTCCGAGGAAATATGGACCTCCAATCAACCAGGGAGGTCCGAGGAAAGACAAACATCCATGCGACCAAACTCCACTGGTTGCATGAAGGGCCTTCATGCTGGCGTTGGCATGAAGACCAATCTATGCCCGGCTCGGCCTTTACACCGACCCACACCCAGGTGGCACTAACCTGGGTCATTATCCAAACCCAGGTTTTGCCAACACTGGGCATTATGAAAATTCAACGCTTTACACAAATTTAGAAAATTAAAACAGACACAGGCAAATAAAATTCCTCACTCCAAAATCAATGGAGAAAACACAGCATCAATTTCAGCTGTCCAGAAACAACCAATCAGAACCAAAAGTGTTAAATGTGTCTCAGCACATTCAACATATTAGAAACCAATCAGAACCAAAAGTGTTAAATGTGTCTCAGCACATTCAATATATTAGAAACCAATCAGAACCAAAAGTTTGTCCTTTGGTTTGATTGGTTTCTAATGTGTTGAATGTGTCTACTGGTATGCTGCAGCTATGCAATTGGCAGAAAAACAACCTAACATTATATCATCATTATTTATAGAATGATTTTAAAAAACAAAATTCTATACAGGTTTGTCAAAACTATTTCGACCCATATTAGAACTTTGCATTCATTTCCCTTCATTTTAGTAGCTGCAATTTTGCCTAACCCAGACATTTTCCCCAACTCTAACATTAACTAAAACATAATTCACAATGAATCCATCATAATAGGACCAGGCTTTGGTACTAATATGATGGAACTAATATGACACTGTACATATAGTGGTGAGTTCACACCAAATGCGTTTTGACCGTCAGGCGCATCTGGTTAACATTCAAAGTCTATGTGGAGGCGCGTCGAGGGCCGTTGCGGCGCCTTTAGAGCTGCTAGTGCAACGTTGGACGCTCCACATAGACGTTGAATGTAAACCAGACTCGCCTGACGCTCAGAACGTATTTGGTGTGAATGCACCATTAGAATGTTCAGTTCCTATGGTAACAATGACATCAGCAGTGATGACATCACTCGTTGATACATCAAAGGAATCTCTCTCAACTGTAGCACAGTTTTTTTCAGACCTGTTCCTGTTTCAGACTTATAAGTTATGAAACTTCTCCAGGAGCTGTTAAAATTATTTCAAGGCTCAGCATCAGCCCAGTACAGGTTCACATTCTCAGGTGAGAGAGACTCACCTGGTATGAAGTTACTTTTTCAGTACTGGAATTACATTTATTAGTAACGTAAAAGCATGTCATGAATATGTGTGCATATATTCCATTTTTAGTCCAGAGCATGCTAGTTTTTTCTGTTGCTTTTTCCACCACTAGATGATATGCATATAGCATATAACTAGCATATAACATAAACAACATTATTCAACATTATTCAGAGATGCAATAAGTTTATAGCAGCTGTGCAAATGATCTAGTTGTCTGTTGATTTGCAGCAGATATAGAGCCCCAAAATAAAATTTTGCTTAGTCCATATGGAGGCTTGGGCTGGCAGCCCTGATACCAACATCTCCAAAAATCATATTAAAGATTGTAGCATGTGTTACACGCACCAGGACTGGTGTTGGTGTAACAGATGCTGATTATCCTGTAAAAAGTATATAACAGGTAGGAGTGATGAGGCAGAAACGGGTCTGCAGTGTTCCTCTCCTGATCCATTCTGTCCGATATCAATCACATCATACAGCAGCTCACAGCACCATGATGGACACATTTTTTTTTAAATAATTGCCTGTTCAGCCTGGAATGTGTGTTTCTCCGCTCACGTCTGTATTTCTGCCAGAGTTGTTACTTCTAAGGACGGTGGAGTATAGAGTTGAGGACATTTTAAAAGACGCGGGTTGATAGCAACTCACCGTGGCTGCGTAGTGTCTGTCTCTAGGCAACCGTGACAACAGCGTCGGACCGTAGCGTTCCAGAGGGTTTGGGGGGGGAGGGATCCTTTATCTCTCGCCACGACAATTTAGCTGACCTTAATATTTCCTGTGGTTTATTTTGGTCATTATTATTATTGTTACACTTAGTGTTGATATGTGTGTGATAGGTGTGTTTATTGGACATTTATAGAAATACGGAACAAATCTCGTCCTGTATCAGTTCAATACAGGTTGCAACATTTATAAGCCAAATAAGGGACGATTCTGTATTTTACGTGTCGGGTGGCAACCCTACAGAAAACCTGCTGAGCCCAGTGGCAGGGGTGGTAGGGAAGTCCACCAGAAGTCCACCAGCGACCTACCTTGTTTTTGTTTTAAAAAAATGTTAAATGTAAAAAATTGTTGGAGGTGAACAAGCAGGCATCATAATTTGGGAATGATGTTTGAAGCCAACGGACAGGTTTAAGGACGAATCAACTGGTGCGCAGCCCTTCATGCCCAGTACAACTCGTCAATTATAAACCTAGCTTAATTTGTCATTACAGTCACCGTTACTGGTGCATAAAAAAACTTTAAAATAAGCAAACAATGTTTAGCCTGGTGGGGGGGGAGGGGCAAGTAAAGCCTGGTGGCCCGTGTTTAATGATCTTTACAGAAACTTGTTGACCCTCATGATACCAATGCTTGCTACAGTTCCAGATGCTTAAAACGTTTTAGTTTTTCTGACTGTTTGCAGGGTGAGGTTAGGAGAATATCTTTCATTTCCTGACTTATGAAGATCATTTGCCTTACTCGAAGGTTGTATTTTCTTCTTTTTCTCATTTTGAAAAGTGGATAAGGGAAATGGTACTGAGCGTCATAGCTATATTTCAGGAAATATAGCTATTTCAGGAAATAACTAAAGGATGAATTACAATAAAAGTTGTGTTGATTTATTTTAACAAAACCATTAGGGATGCAAATATTAGACATTTTTGTAGATCTTTTTAATTTTTACAGTGAGCTTGCACTGCTGCGATAAAGATTAATTTTATGCCTTTTTGCACATCTTTACCGGCCGTGGCTGGTATTGTGAGGAACGCTATACTCCATGAAACATCACCACCATTCAGATTGTGTAGAAGTCCAATATTTTTCCTCCACTCTGCATTTCATTTGCTTTTATCTGCTGAAAGCTCCATTGACAAACTGCTCTGAATGTGTAATTTCATACTCCAGTTTACCAGGTAGCTGGAGGTGTTAAATCAGAGAGGGTTTCAAATTCTTTTCATTAATATTCAACTTATAGCCTTTATGTTCTGATTTCTTTCATCGTTCTACATCTTCACCTTGCAGCAAAGAACAGCATGACTCAGAATGACGAACCTCCTGTGGCTGAAAAGCTTGTTTCACCCAACCCTTGAGAAAAGCCATTTGGAAGTGGAATTAACAGTTTTCTTTAAAGGCAAAACTGAGCTTTGCTCCGCTATGTTATGAACATTAATTTGGCTTAGAAGCTCAGTGTGAGAGATGCAAGTCAACTTCCGTGGCTATCTCTAGGGTGTCAATTGCTTGAAAAATTGATTTCTTTTGAGAAGCATTAGTATTCAGCCTAAACACACCCTCAGCTACACAAATTTTGAAGGAAAAAAAAAAAGAAGGCTTTAAAAGTAATCCGGAAGGGAAACGTGTAGCCAGATGTTACAACACGAATTCTGTGCAGATTTTTGAAAATGTATTAGTATTTTAAGATACAGCATGTTTTCTAGAAGGGTCATTCATCTATGCGAGAAACATTAAGGATTTCAGTGCATGTAGATGGATGTAGGGAGGTCCAATTAACTTTGTTGACATTTTGCTTTGGTTGGGATTCCAATTGGATTATAAAACTATTGAAGGGAAAAACCCAGAGCTGAGAAATTAGGACAAGACAGTTAGTGTCACATCTCATGCATGGATAAAACAGCCAGATCATTAAGCTAGCCATTGGTGTTGTTTGTAAGCATAAAGTTAATCCAGTATGAAATGCTCTCTTTTACAATTTATATACCTAATGTGTCCTCAATAGAGTAAGAAGTCACATTACAGAAAAACCCTGATTGATATGTCCTTCAAAACCCTTAAAAATTTTCAATTATATGAAAAATTAATTTGTCTTTTAATCACTTCATTTTCCATTGGGCACTGAAGAGTTCGTGTCAGACACTGGACTCAAAACAAACAAGAAGGACTTTGAGAAAACCATTTAAATGATAAACAGGGTTTTAAAGACGAGATCGACATGCTCTTTCTGCCCGACCCAATTTGCATCAATGCCATCAAATATAAACCTACAGCCAGCTACATTTCTCACACTCTTGCAAATGAATACAAATACAGATACTGATCGGTAATCTGCATTGCAATAACTTTTAGCGTCTTGAACACAACCTAATTTGCGCCAAGCCTTTTTGGAGCATTACACAAAGGAAAACAAATTCTAAGACTGGGAGAAAAAAAAACATCTTTCATACAAATTGCTACATCCATTCTGAGCGTCATGATTAATGGCTAATAATAGCTCAATGATGGAATATTTCCATGTGTCATTCCAAATGAGCTGACTCCATTATGTGAATGCAGAAGCAACAGAGAGTAATTTACTCAGTGATTCCTCTGCTGCTGAAATGAAATGTACTCCCAATAAGCAGTTCATCATTACACGTCAGCCACTGACTTCTAAATAGCAAGGATTGTTCCACTTTCATCTACTACTACATTAACTCCTAAAAGAAGAATTTTTATGCTAATCTTTTTTGTGGAATTTGTGTTTTGTGCCTCTCTAAATACTTTTGTCCCTTTGTCCTATTTTCCCAACCTATATTCTGTTAGTTTCTTTTCCAGTTCTGCTGACTTGTTTGTATTACCCTTGCTGATTCATTCCAGTATCTCGTGTCCTAATTAACGCTAAGAGTATTTACACGTCTGGTTCTCTCTCTGTTTCCAGTAAGTCTGTCTCATTAACATTTCCTCGTATTTCTGGTGTCATCTGTCCTCCTCTCACCATCCTCATATTTCACTGGCCTGGTACCTTCATTTGTCATTTATGTACATGAAATTTGCATGAACTCACATCACAATGCATATTTATTAGCATCCCTGGTGAAATATTGTAAAAGTAAATCCTAAATTAGAGACTTTGAAAGACTGTGTCAAACCCCCCCCCCCCCCCAAGGTCAAAATGATTGAACTAGACATTTTAATATCAGATACAAGCCATCTTAGTTTGCCTTTGAGACTGCACTGGTGTAAGTTGAGAAACAAATCCTGAACTGTTTGCTTCTTGGGTTAAATTAGAGTTTCACTTATTTTATCCTGGAACAACCTAGTGATTTAATAGAGGTTTCAGTTGAGATAAAGACTGTAGTTAAGACTCAAGTCTTACACTACAAGTCTAAGTAAAGCATGTTTCTTTAGGACACAGATCTAAGATAATTTTATCAGGTAATTCCATTTTAAGTGAATCTTGAGTCCAAACATCAAACTCCAGGCCTTGTTTCTGCTGTTAAAGATCAACATGTTCAAGTGTTTCAAGTGTTGATAAACTAGCATGTAAATGAATATATTACTGCTGAGAAAAAGTCAACTGTGGCAGTGAGTTGCAGAACATTTATATTCTTTATCTTCTTTGCCTACAAGAATGCTTACAATTTTATTAAAAAGGAAGCTTGTTGTAACCATTTTGGAAACTGCAGCTGATATCAATGTTTTAATTAGTTGTTTTACTTTGCTGGCCGTAACAATATAAGACACTGATTCACTGTTGACGTCCAAACTGTTAAACCTCCCATGTTTTCTCTCCCTCTCTCCCTCCTCTGCCCATCCTTCCATTTGTCTCCATCACACACATTCTCGAACACGAGCAATTGACCTCGGTGAAAACGTTCCAACTGTGTAAGCTGGGCCATGTAGGCGGCAGTAAATAGGAATTATCTGGCCTGGAAAGGTCAACTGATCTGGACTCTTGCTGGAGGGCCCTCTGGTTACACCCTCAATCAGAGGATGCTTTCAAAGGCCAGAAACCCTCAGTCCATTTCTCTCCAATTGAACTTCTCAAACCATTAGGCTGTAACAAATGGCTGTGTGCGCACATCCTGTGGACACACTGCTGTATCGCTCACTGCTAATGATAGCTGTGGGGAAGTAGCTGAAGCTGTGTTTCTGACTCGAGTTCTCCTTATTGTATACGATTAGCCAATCTTCAATTACTACCAATGCAAATTTATTTTATTTATTTTATAAAGCAGCTATGTGCAAACATCTTCATGTCGAGTACATTTAAGATGAGAAAAGAAAATACAGTAAAATGATATCTGAGCTGAAGAAGACTATAATTAAGTGAAAAGTTGCTTGAAAGGTTTGCAAACATTTATTCAACATTTATTGCTTGATATTTTCATTCCTTCCTAACAGATGTGTTTGTTTACATGACACGTTGCATTAAACAGTGGAAAAATCTGGAAATTACTTATTAAAGCAACTATATGAGGTCATAACCACTAGGTTTGTTTTTACTGTTAAAAAAAGAGGAGGAGCAGACGTTTGGAGGCAGAACTAACAAAAGGAATGCGGATAAATCAAATGTTGCCCGACAGTCAGTCAAACTAATGTCCCTTTACGAGACATAAATAGGCTGCAGCTGAAACCGAAATGTGTCAGGTTATGACAGTCAAGTTAATCAGCCTCTCAACCGGCAAACACAGACAGCATATATTCATGTCTTTTTATAGATAAAGTAAATATATCACTTGCTATATTATTTACTCTTTCAGTTCCTCTCCATCACATTAAGCATTGAGAAGGGCTGCAGAGTGAACATGACTAAAAACAGATTAATTCGATGTGCGGAGTTAAATGTTCCAGAAAAAACCTAACGGTGGCGACCTCGTATGTAGGTGAGCAACACAAAAAAAACAAATGTATATATAGAAATCTTTCAAACTACTCGCCAGGGATTTCTGTTGTCAGAGGTGATGTGTGACAAAAGCGTCTGTTAGATGTATAATTACTTGCCAGTGTGAAATATTTCTATAGTTAGTTGAAAGCAGAAGCCAAATTTTGTTGTCAACCACAAACCTTCCAGGCATGTTCGCTTGTTTGCTACAAAATAAGAGCTAATTGGAATCAAGTTTTCTTCCCCCCCCACTGGTATTTGGTATCAGAGTTAAGTCACATAAAAACTCAAAACAATCAGCATCTATATTAGTGTTGCAAATTGAATTCAATGGAGTTGTAAATAATTGTGTACGACAGCAGTGTTGGGGAAAGAGCAGGATAATATCAGCCAACTTCTATCTGTATTTTGGACTTGCTTTATTTACTGGATTGTAATGGCTTGTGGACAATGTCAGCACTGTGAAATAGGATATGTCTGGCTTTTACAAAACAGTAAAAAATAGAAATATTACTTTCTGACTGTTTTTGTTCCTCTTGGCTTGGCCAGAAACACACACCAGGTTTGTTTCTTGCTTCTCAGAATTTATTTGTATCACTTTTTAAAGGCTCTATACAGGTGAGGAGAAAATATCATCACTGCTCATCTTTAAAGGAGTCATAAGATTTTTTAACATTTTATTTTAAACTGCTAATTGCAGCTTCACATTAGCTGCGTTTGTGTCGACCATATAATTGTGCAATTTGACACATCAAAAATGGAAACTTGCAGATTTCAAAAAAACTTTTGTTTTTTGACAAGGTTTTGGTGCTACGATAAGGTCTCTTTTTTTTTTTTGGCTGTATCGAAATTGGTTTATTTCCCAAAACTACAATGGAAACTTTTTTTTTTAATCATCATCACATGAACAACCACCGGATTTTACAACTGGTGCAAACCACAAAGACAACGAAAGGAAGTGGTTGGAGGATCATGGAGTGGCATATCATGTGAACGTGATTTTAATAGAGTTTCTTATTTAAAAGAAACAGCAATTGTGAAATTGTGTTTTTTCGACATTACTGGAACTATAAAGTTTCCAGCACATTTGTAATGGAAACACAGCCAGTGTAAACATGATGCTGAATGTAATTTAAACTCTGTTTGCATCCTCAGGATGAGGACACCCTAGAGCCTTTAGGTCTATTACAAACTACTCTGTACTGTTTTCTCACCGTCACAAAGGAAGCAATCTGTCTCAACCTAAGGCATCTCTTTACATGATTATAATTCAGTGTCACAGTGTAAGCGCTGTGCTTTTGCAGCTCTAAAAGTTATACAACGTTTACCTCCGTCTAGGCGAAATATTTTTCAAATTCGCAACAGATACACGTATTCTTGGACTTTATTGTCAATCTACACAAGTAATAAGTTGTTAACGCTCACCATCTGCCGATGTAATGGACTTCCTCCACAGTGGAGTCGCTTGCAAACAAGTCCAGAATAAAGGACAGTTCCAAGAAAATACATGTCTATAAGAATAATCTGGATCTCAAAATTTAAACGTGCTTCCCAGTCGATACTTTTGAAAATCTTTTTCTTCCATTACAGACAAAATCTTTGGGATGCGTGTCAACACACCACGCACGTGTTTTGACTGAAATGTTTGGTCTTCAACAAATAAACTCAGTTAAACTAGTTTGTAAGATTAAGTTTTCTGGATTTGTCACTTGGACTTAGGTCTGGACTTTGCGCCATTCAAGCATGAATAAGCTTTTATCTAAACCATTCCAACATGACAAAATGCTAAGAAGTTCAGACAGTATGAATACTTTCTCAAGGCATTGTATATTCAACCAGTGCTAAAAAAAAAAAAAAAAAAACATTCATTTTTTTTTAAGTGTTAAAGGACTGATCAGCTCTGAACCAAAATGTTTCCAAATATTCATGTTGGTGACTAGAAAATGCTAGAAAAATATGTATAATTTGCATGATGATTGCAATAAAGGGCAATCCTTTAGACTTGGTGTAACATGGATGTCTAGTATCCTCCATAACATCAAACTTTCTCATAACTTGGCTATAATTTGCTTGATCAGGTGAACGTCAACGAGCTGGAACTCATTGACATTGGTCGGACATTGCTGTGGTTCAGAGAACCAATCCCCCCACTCAGCAGGATCTAGGTAAGAACTGTGACTCTTCAAGGTTGTAATCACACACTGCTCAAATGAACACAGGTCAGGTGTGAAAGTAAGCAAGGTGAAGGCTCGTCACTAAAAGCTAATAGCTTCTACCAGCTGAGACCAGTTCAAGGAGCACCGTTCTTACACTAAGCGTTGGAAAAAGAAAAGCACTTGTTTGTGGTATTGGTCCATCAAGTGGAAATAATTATTCAAGGTCAGATTGCTTGAGAATGTTAGTAAATATTAAACAGGGCTCCTGCTGATGACTGAGTGGCTTTTTACTGGAATGTTTACTTAAAAAATGTTGAGTTTTTTTCTTTTAGCTTGCATCTGGGATATTTTTACTGGTTATTACGAGTTTTTGTTGTAAAAAAAAAAAAAAAAAAAAAAAAAAAGACGACCAAACAGATTTGTGATCTCTACATATAAATAATGTGTCTGAAAATAAATTTCAGTGATTGGACCAATCACTGAAATTATGAAAAGACACTTATGAATTTGGCATGAAGGTTTATCAGGCTAACTAGACGTCTTGGCTGGGTCTAAAGAAACTTTACAGCTTAATTGTTGTAGTTCTGTTATTTATTTTAACATAATAAGGGAAAGACATAAAATCCAAATAAAGTTTTGGCACCAAAATTGGGCTTTTATCTTACTCAAGGAAACAACTCGTCTTCTGTAGGTGAGTGTTTCTGATGGCTGTCTTCTCTCTATAAGGCTGACAGAGAAATTGCAGCACAAAAAGCTTTTTTGTTTGGTTCTTTTTTTTTTTTTTTTGACTCAGACAGGCAGGCTGTCAGTTCTGGCGAAGGTTGTTGAACTGTCAAGTTGGATACAAAGGGAAAAGTGCTAAAAATAATACCAAAGGGATGATAAAATCTGTAAATCTAATCATGTAGTGCTGTGAATGATAGAAATAAAGGTATAAAAATACAATTTGAAAGGATGAGCAGACCTTTCTCACAAACAGCTGAACATCCAATCAAAGGGGTTTGATTTGGAGTAGTGGAGGTTTTGTCCGCTTTAGACAGACAATAAAAAATTAATTAAAAATAGACATGGGGAATATTACAAATAACACAAATTAGAAAATGATTATATGCTAGCAAGCATATTATCACATAATAGCAGCCAATAGTCAAAACAGGTTATTTGTGATTCATAGTTGCAGTAAAGTTGTTCTGAAAACCCTCCACCCCAAAAAACGTTTTTTGAAAAAGGTGAAAGGTTAAGCGTCGTCTGTGTCCATTTGAGAAACATTCAAAATGGACACAAGTGTCATAAAGTGTAATTCGGTAAAAGACACTTTTAATGCAAGTAAGCATTAAAAGTTGCATTAAATGTCCATTAAAAGTGCCACCTCTGTATTATTTGGTAAATAACACTGTAATGCAAATAGGACACTTTTAATTGGCTTGTAATGCAACTTTTAAAGCAGATTTTCATTAAAAGTGTCATTTACCAAATGACTCTTCATGACGGCAATCATAAACATTCATAAAGACTTCTTCATGTTCATAAGTTTTATATTTATGACAGTGTCATGTCAGTCTTGTGCACACCCCTTCAAATAAAGTGTTTCTTTACAAGGTTTTAACACAACGTTGACTTATTTCTTTTATTTACTTGATAAGTTGGATCAAACAAAATTAGGACAGATTCCTTTTTTGGAAATGTTCACTGGGCATTTCATTCAGAGTCAGAGTCAAATTAACCAAGCACTCTGCACTGGAATGAATGGTGTGCGTGTCTGAAAAGAGCTTTAATGATGCGTCACTGCTGTCCAATGGCTTTATCAGCTACAAAACAAGAAAGGAAAAAAGAAAAAAACATTTAAATTGGCTTTCCTGAATTGAAAAATAATGGCCACCTTATTCAAAAATCCTTTTTAGGGGTAATAGTGGGTAAATACAGCAATCAGACGTTCATTGAACCGGACAGTGTTTGGTGTGGTTATCACTGTGGTCTGTAATTTCCACTGGGGACGATGGAGTGAAAATGAAACCGCAACACATCCATACTCTGTTTTTGATTTGGTGATCTCCATTTGAGGTGAATGATTTCCTGTGACAGCAGCGACGCTTTAGATGACAAACGTACGGGGAGGAAAGTCAAGCATCGCACGCACATGTCATTATGTCTCTGCCGTAGGAGCCTTTTAGTCAGATTGACAGCTTGGTTGAAGCCTTTCATTGAGGTGATTAGTCTTCTCCCAGTGGTTTCTCTGACCTTGATAATAAATCTCAGACACACATTTATCAAATGTGTGCATGACCAAGAAATGGGTGTGACATTTTCCTACTCTTTGATTTATCCGTTTTGATGCGATTAATATGCAAAATCCCACACCACGTTTTGAATTCTGCACTCAGCTTGAGTGCAGCAGAGGTAATGGGACTGGGCCTCAAAGTTATAAGGCCCTAGTAGTGCAACAATATGCTTAGCAATACAAACTGTACATTTTATGTTTTAAAAAAAAAGCAGAGAAAAACCGAAAGTTGTAAATCTTTAATGAAATCCACAACAAGGTTCAAAAGGTGTTCAACATGACGATGCGTAGGATTCAGCACAATAACAGCTGAACGGAGCATCGCTGGTAGTAAGTCAGGCTTGTTTCCGCCGAGTTCGGACTCCACCAAGGTTGTCCCTTTTCACCAGTTCTGTTCATAACTTTTATAGACCCAATTTAAGCGAAGGGATTGAGGGGATTGCGTCTCTGTTCTTTGCAGATGATATTGTCCTATTAGCTTAATCAGATCAGGATCTCTGCCCTTCCCTAGAGCAGTTTCGCAGCTCAGTGTGTAGAGCCAGGATGAGGGTCTGAAATCATGTTCTTGAGCTGGAAAAGAGTAGAGTGCCTTCGCCAAGTGAGGGAAGAGGCCTGTCCCAAGCAGAGGAGTTCAAGTATCTTTGGGCCTATTTCACAAATTAGGGAAAAGTTGAGAGGGTGATCAATAGAGGAATTGGTGTTGCGTTTGCAGTGAAGCAGATTCTCTACCAGTCTGTCGTGGTGAAGTCAAAAGCCGAGGCTCTTGACTTACAGTTCAATCTACTTTCCTACCCTCATATATGGTCAAAAGTTTTGGGTAGTGACCAAAGGATTGAGATCACACATATTTAGCGACAGAAATGAGATTGCTCCGTAGGGTGTCTCGGCTCTCTCTTACAGATATGGTGAGAAGCTCGACCATCTGAGAGGGACTCAGAGTAGAGTTGCCGTCTCTCCACGTTCAGAGGAGCCAGTTGGGGTGGCTCGGGCACCTGGTAAAGTTGCCTCTTGCTGAGGTGTTCCAGACACGTCCCACCGGAAGGAAGAGGAAGAAGCAGACCCAAGACATGCTGGTGGGACTAATATTTCCCGGGTGGCCTGGGAACACCTCAGGACTTCCCCAGAGGAGCTGGCCCAAGTGGCTGCGGAGAGGGAAGTCTGGGGATATTTGCTTAGGATGCTACCTCCAAAAGAAATAAAAGTTGCCAAGTACATTGACGAAGTAAGAAATTATGCAAGATCTTTATTTTTCAGCGAAACTATATTTCAGGTCTTGTATGTCACTTTAAAATTTGACAGAGGCGTATTTTTCATTCATCCATTTTGCAAATTTTATGAAACTCATACATTAATCTACACCAGCGTGTGGTAATGAGCCCCACTGAGCCAAGCTTGTTCTTGAAAACTCAAACGTAACATGCAGTGTGTGTTCGCGTCTTTGAACTTCAGTTAAATCTGATTGTAGTCGTGCCTTGTGTAAGAATTTTTGGTAACACTTTATTTGAAGGGGGGTGAATAAGACTGTCATGACACTTTCATAAACATGACATAACACCTGTCATGAACATGAATAAGCCTTCATGAATATTTATGACTGTTGTCATAAAGCGTCATTCGGTAAATTATGACACTTTTAATACAAAGTTGACATTATTCAAAATGTCTTTGATATGACAACTTGACATTAACCAGGAAATCATTACTGTTTAAACTTTACCCTTAATAACATAAAGTTACCTAATTTTTAAAGTGCAATCAGTAATACTTTTATAACAAATTTATATCAGTAATGATTTCTTGGTTCATGTCAAGTTGTCATAACGACATTTTGAATAATGTCAAATTTGTATTAGAAGTGTCATAATTTACCGAATGACGCTTTATGACGGTCATAAATATTCATGAAGGCTTATTCATGTTCATGACAGGTGTTTATGACAGTGTCATGTCAGTCTTATTCAACCCTCTTCAAATAAAGTGTTACCGAATTTTTCCTACAGTACTTTTTGTAATTAAAACATCTGCCCTCATGTCCTCCACACACACACACACACACACACACACACACACACACACACACACACACACACACACACACACACACACACACACAGGACTGAGCCTCCTCACCTCCATCTCTCATCTCCACCCTGCAGTGAGGCTCAGGAGACACAGATCAGCCCCGTCCACCCACCGCCCATGCTGATTGTGTTTTCTCCTTTTAAATCTTGCAAGACTAACTCATTTCTCTCTCTGGCACTGTTGACCCTAAATCATTCGCGTTCCCCACTCCAGCGCACAGCAGTAATCACCCTTATCCTCATCTTCCTCCGAGTCCTCATACTTTACCGAGTCACGCTTCGCCGGCACAGCTCAGCTCTACCTCTCTCATCAGGTCAACCGTTGTGGTAGTAACACAAATGCCAAGTAACACAATCCTGTTGTTTACAGTTTGTCTCCTAATGGACCATGTCACTTTAAAATGTTGTTCCATGAGTAAGAAGATAAAGACATACTTTCCTGTTTCAGATAAGAAACTTGATACATACAGCCAGGTTTATATTTGCACATCAGAACATAAACTTGATCTGGTTGTGCAAGGTTCTAAAAGTAGAGGCTCGGTAAAGCTATTTGCTTCAGAGCAGCTGATGCTTTGGAGCGAATAGGTGAGTGTTAACACATTCCAAGGAGGAAATTCATCAATGTTGACCTTAGAAAAAACAATTGTTGCACCTGATGGGTCTGAACAGGGGTTATAAATCCATTTCTAAACAATTTAAAGTGTGTATTTCTGCACTTAAACATATTATCTGCAAGTGGAAAACATTCAGAGCACCCATCTTCCCTGGAGTGGATGTGGTGGCAAACGTTACCCCCCCCAAGGTCAAACTGCGACTTGGTCAGAGAAAATGCTGAATAAAATCAGCTTAAACTGAGAATCTACAAGCCTCAGCATGTTAAACATTCAGGACAAAATGGAGAGAATGAAGAAAAAAAATCAACAAGTCAAGCTTCTCAAAAAGGTTGACAGAAGCAACTGGGGATCCGCCTATTTGCAGATTACTAATTATGGGTTTTTCCTAATTACTCGCGGAAAATTCAGCTATTCATAAGTTTTCGTCAGAGCCCATCTGAAATATTCGGAAAAAAATGCAGTTTTGGAAGTTAAAATACTGCAGCACAAAGCTGTTTAATACACTTTTGGCTGGCATTTACAAAGGTACCAATCCAGGAGCGCCATTTATTTTCCTCAGCACTGATTGGTGGTTCACCCAAGAGCGGAAATAAGGAAGACTAGCTTCTGCAGTGGAGGATAAACAGCGTACACTGTGCGTATTAAAGTAGATGTATTATTTGAACTAATAAAATAGGTAGTTACAAGCATTTTTAGAGGTGGTCTCAAGAATTTGCAAATTTTGGTGATCTGAAAGCCTTTGAATCTTCGAAACGTCTTCCCCCTAAATAAAATATGATGCATCAACTTTGGTTTGCAAGTTTATTGGCTGAAAACAGCCAATAAACACCACAACGGCTTAAAACAAAGGAATGTTGCAATACAAGAGTCAAATTTGAGACTTTGACTTAAATAAAATGCAGTGTGAGCCGTTGGAGATCTGTTACATGTAGTATTCAGAAATAATTGTGAATAATACTTACTCTTAATGATTTCTATGAGGAGTCAGAGGGCATAATCTCTTTTGCCCTCTGAGTGACTAATTTTAATCAAATTAAATAATCAGACATAAGGGAGCCCAGAATGTAGATGAGTCACATTTAAAGCACTTTCACAGTTTCTCTGTGGAAAACTTTCAGGAGAAGGACGATGTTCAACTTGGGGATTGTTGACTGGGTTTTTATTGATGTGCAAATGACGCGTCAAGAGTATTGATCTGAAAAGCGCGCAATGTTTTATCTAGACGACAAGATTAAAAATCTCTTTGCAGTGACAAAGCTGACGGGGATGATTGATTGCATCCGTTCTGGTTGTGAAACGCAGATTTGAAAACTAAAACATTTAAAGCTTTCTAAGTCACACTAGCAGAACCATTATAATTACATTCTATCCATGAATTCATGCTTTTGGATGTATTTTTAATTTTTTTTTTTGGACTCGATAAATAAATGCAAAGATCCAGCTGTTAGTTTCCAGGTCATCTGTCGCACTGCGAGTGTGTACGTGCTCTGCTACATACATGCACCAGACAGAGCACGCGTCCTCTTTCCCGCCTGTCATCTGTCATCAGCAGTGTTGTCGTTAGCAACAGCCTCCCAGAGCAGCCTTCGTAACGTCATTCTGCTAATTAAACAAACAGTGTGACACCCAGTGATTTATTACCCACTGTCCCTCAGCTCCAAATCTGCCCAGCGCCGCGGTGCCGGGCACTCACAGGGAGACTGCCGTTACCTCAACGCCAACAACAGAAAGAACTTCATCATTTCCACCGCTAACTGGTTCCCAAACTATCTTACTTCATGTTTTTTTTTCTATCCCTCTGTCTCTCTCTCTCTTCAGATCTAATCAAAATGAATTATGATAGAGGGAGAATTAATTCTCAAGCATGCCTCGCTGTATTTCTTAATCCAATTTGGCTTCTTCGGTTTTTGCCTGCCTCTCTGCTCCATTATGTAACCCAGGATATTTAAAGTTCGTCTAACTCCAGACTTTCTTTGAGGTTTGTACAAAGCGCTCCGCAAAAATGTTCGTGATTTTTTTAGTTGTTGTTCTTTGAAGTAGGTTGAGAATGTATCTGAAAGTAGAGCAGAATTCTGAAGTGGAAGGGGGGAAAAAGGAAAAAGGACGCTTGGTTTGTAAAATTGAAATGTGGTGTTCATTTGTATTCAGTCCTGACTGACTTAATGATTTGCAGAATTAATTTCTGCAGTATGTCTCCACCACATCTAGAGGCTGAAATTGTTTCCCTTTTTCCAAAACTGCTCAGACTGGATGCAGAGTGTCTGTAAACAGTAATTTTTACCACACACTGGCTTTATGCTTTTCCTCCCTAATGGAGTGAAATCTCGCCACCCCTGCTATAGAAGGCAAGGTGCTTTTTAGGTTTGTCAGTTTCAAGGTAAATAAAGAAAATGTTGGGAAAAGAGTGATGTGGGAGCCAGTTAATCTGCTGGTTTTAAAGGGAAGGGAAATGCTGCCACCAAAGAACACTAATAATAAAGTTTGTAGATTTATTATTATCAATGAATCACAACCTAAAGCAGGTGGAAGCCACAGCCTGTTGACCAGATGTGGGAAGTATAATAAAAAACATTAGTGGCTTCATTTCTGATGTTTGTCTTATGCTAAGAATATGTTTTCCATAAGTGGCCATTTCTTAAGCGAAGATGTTTCTAAAGCGCAAACAATGATTGGCTAGGTAGAAATCACTCGTCTGTCAACCGCTTTAAAAAGTTTAACAATATAAGTTATAAACGGTACCAACTTTGTTTCAAGGCCAATTAAAGCAACATTATTTGTGAATGATGATTCATTTTTATTTCTTTGTTGCTTGTTTGCTTGAGTTTTTTGTTACATTTTGTATCGTGCATCTCATGCATCAGTTGTTACATATTTCCATGCTCTCACTCTTCCACAATAACAGCAGTGGAGACAACTATTTTTAGCTGACTTTCCTAAAAACAACAACAACATCATGAAGCTACTTTATAAATTTCATACATAAATTAAACTTTATTTTTTCATTTGGAAGATTTCACTTTAACAGGAACATCTCGTAGCCACAGCAGTTTTTACCTCAAGGCAATCATCACGTCACTCGAGAGCAATTGTGACGAACAATGTTCTTGTCATTTTTAGACCAATTGTACACTTTCTGTAATGGTAATGGGAGCATAATGGCACAATAAAGAGAATTTATCTTTTACTTTGTGGTAAAGTGATACTGTAACTGGAAAGTAAAAGGTAGAAATATTCAAAACCCATTTTCTCTCTTTTTCATGCTTGCAGGAGACTTTGGTTCTGTGGGAGCAACAAAACAAGACAAAAACGAGCTCTTGCCAAGTTCTGCAACAGGAGCTTATTTTTGATAAGGAAAAAAACAATAAGCATAAAATATTCTCAATCACAAAACTAAGAAGTTTCTCTAATTGTCCACTTGTTATCATCCTTTTCCAATTAAACACTTCCAAACAGCCACTAATTTTTCTTAATTGTATCAAATCAAATCAGAAATATTAGAAACAATCCTTCAAGTTAATCAACAATCAAAAACCACATAATTGTGAAATGGAAGCAAAATTAAACATGGTTTAGGATTTTTTTTTAAACTAACACAAAGGCCTTCACACAATGCAAACAATGCTTACAAAATTCGTAAATTTGCACACAATTTAAAAAAAAAAACATTTATACATGTCACCTAAGCAGAGCTCTCCATCTCGTTCACCTGCAGTCTTGACCCCATCCTTAATTTTGAGCAGGAACTCTCTAATGGTCAGAGCCTTAATATTAAAGTGGAGAACGGTTCAGGGTGCAGCACAAGTCTTTAATGTCATTTATCATCTAGTCTTCGCACCTGAAATGTCAAAACCATCGGCAGGTTCTCAATCCATCTCAGGTTCATATAGCTTAAGGTTTTATTCTTTAGAAACAAAATAAAGTGATTCTATGTGAAGAATCTGTTTAGTAAGAAAAAAAAAACTTAAGGGAAACATGCAGCTATGCCTAAAATAAATCCCTCCATGGTATGTTTTTTGACAGCTTCCATCTATTATGGTTATTCAACTGGCAGAGGCACTGATTGCTGGAATTATGCGCGGTAGAGAAGCTAATGGTCCTTTACGACATATACATGATGCCAGTACAAACTTTATGAGCTCTGGATGTCCTTACAGACAGGTCAGGTAGTTTGTAAGGCATACACAGATGAAAGAAAAAAATAGGAAAGAGTAAAAGAAGGTAAGGTAAAAATAAAGATAGAGATGGGGAGGGAATGCAAAAGAAGGCAAGCAGGTGAAACGAAGAGGTTGTGGAATTGGGTGTACTGGGAGTTAAAGGACAATATCAATGCAAAGTGAAGATAACGGAAAATGGTTCGGTTCTGCGACAGGTGCTGACAAGATCTGAATGGCGAGAACCGAGTCATGATTTGAAGAGGACTATGTGCGGCGTGCAACAAGCCACTTGAATATGATCACTAGAATTTGAATACGGAAATGGTAAACACGGAGAGAGGTGGGCATGAAAAACGGCCTCGGACAAAGTCACTCACTGTGCTGATTAACCGTCTGACAGAACAGCCAATATACCAGTGCCACAAATTATTTCAGCCAGGAATGAATATCCAGTAATTACTGGCTGCGAGGACAAAGCGGTACATTTATCTTTTGAAGGGAGCAGCAGCTGGACAAAGACTGGCCCACTGCTGGTTCTGAAGGGCCATTTGTCCCATTTGGGGTCATGTTTTGTTCCAAGAAAGAAAAAAAAAACTTTTTTCTCCAGCCTTTTATTGTCCCATTTCCTCCATTTTGAGTCCAAAGTAAACATTTTTGATTCAACAAAGGCTTGAGAACCTTGGGTTTTCTTAACTACTGGCTTAATTCACCATTGGTAAATGTTAGCGTTGGTACTTGGCAACCGTTGTGTGTTGTTGAGTAATACGTTCTGCAATGCTGAATTTTGCAATTCAGCTCAGATTTATTTAAATAGAAAATGTCAACGTCAAGGGATCATACAAGACTAACAGGTCAAACTCAAAAATAACGAGAAAATAGAAGCATGTTGAAATGGTGGTTTTATTTACTAATGGAAAAACCAAAACCAATCTGGCCTTGCATCAGGAGTTAATTGTGATGCTTTTTTCTATTTTTTTTAAGAAAGCTAAATACAACTCAACAAGCAAAAACTGGGTGTTATTACTGCTAAACCTGTGGAAACCATTTCAACTAAATCTGCATGAGAACAATGAAGTAGACGAAAAGACTTCAAAAAGCAACACATCAAGCCCCACTTAGACATGTCAGAACAAAATGGCCCGCATCCATCGGCCCGGCCTGGAAAGCCAGGGACAATCATAATCTACAAACTGAGAAAACAAGAAGCAGTAGTGAAGCTTCCATGAGAATCACTCCTTGACTTCACCGATGACTCAACTAGTAGGTTACAAAAAACTCTGACCAATTTCTCAACCGTTGAAGGCCATACCTGTCTCAGTTAAAGTCAGTTTATGATTTAACAATAAAAAAAAGACACTGGGGCAAAAAATGACTTCAAGGGACAAAGGTAAAACAAAGCAGTCAGTCAAAAAAATACATATTTTGGGGAAACAGTCTGTGGACTAAAGATACAAAGTGGAACTTACTTCATACAACGTATCTTGTAGGCAAAGAACAACTTTATGGATAAAGACTCAATCATGTCATCTTTTATAAAGCCAGCTGGTAAAACGTTGCCCCTAAAAGAGTCAAGCTGACCTCATCGAGTCATTACCTTGGTAGCAATCCCTTCTGCTGAGCAAAGGATACATAAAACTTTAAGCCAATCCATCCATTTGGGAAAAGTTTCTCCTTAATTTAAATTTGTAATTATTTCAGCTAATTATGTAAATTCACGCTGAGGCAGAACAAGCTGTGAGTAATGTAATTAAAGTACTTTTCATGCATGACAAAAAAAAAAAAAAAAAAGAGGACATGCCTAGTTCAGAAAAAAATAGAGCAAAAAGTAGGGAAATCTTGGTTAGGGGGGATGTAATGGTAGACTGCTTCTTCACAGCGGCTAATTAGATAATATACATGTTAGCTCGGCAGACGCAGGTGTTGCAAATGAGAGCTGCCTTCGGGGTCATGGATGCTGGCACACTGGCAATACCTACAGGCATAGGCCCACGGCATAGGTAGGATGTTACTAATTATTATTATTATCTGCACCTGCAGTTGTTTGTCGGAGTGGGCTTCTGCTGGAATTCTGCTGCGTCTCATCTGACTTAAAAGTTGGAACCAGGAGAATGAAATTCCATCCAAGTGAACCATTTTCTGGTTGCCAGTCAGAAAAGCGAGAATTTGCCAATCGTATGGCTCGGTAATCAGGCTGTTATCAGCTCTGGGAACGGACAATGTGTTTCTCGTTCCTTTATTCAGTCAGACACCGCTCGGAACCTTTTCACTATTCAATCTCTACAATTGTGTTCAATGAGCTGAAAAACATCCAAAAGAATCATCCTCATTCGTTTAGTGGCTTCTGGCCATCTACAAGAAACCCATCAAACCTTCAGAAATGAAGCGGTCATTTCAGAACATTATAAGATGAATAAGTGATCAATATAGAGGATGTGAATAAAATTAAATACATTCTATAAGTGTGACTCTGAGTGAAGAGACAATTTTTTTCTATGATTTCCAAGTCCAGCGTTGCTTCAATAGTGAATAACTGCAAGTATAATTATGCTTTGCTGTGTTTTGTCTACAAAAGTAAGATAATTCTGGAGGTTCTTTTTTTCTCACTCTCGGCTGCTACTCAGAGCCGAGTACGAGGAGAGGTGGAAAGAAGAGAGACTAAAACGCTAAGATGGGTGAGGTTGTGATAAAATTAAGGTCAAGATCACCAAACCTCAGACATTAAGATTTTAAAGTACTCGTGTCTTTTGAGTTTCTGAAATGCTCCTTATTAGCAGGAGCTCTGGCACTTTGGAAGAACAGGTTGCATCATGCTGATGTTGGCAGTTTTAAAATAATAATACAGTTCGAGAGCCACGATAGGCATGAAATCATAACAACACACAATGCAATATTTGACGTGTTTTTACATCATTCAAATTTTTTTGCCAGCTTTGACGCCAGTCATCATCCCTTATCAGTGCTTTGCATAATCGCAGATGATTTCTGAAGCAAAAAGGAAAAATGTCGACTTAATCAGACCAAAAATGTAAGAAATACAACCTTGACAGTTTTGATTGAGTGCTATTGTCAGACTGCAGACAGTCTTTGCCGGAAGGGAGTTCATATAAAACAATATAATATGCAGTTTGCAATTAAAACCGGTCACATCCTCTGACGCGATTCGGATGACGGGCGGCAGGAATGTGTCAGACGCAGAAGAGTGATGACAGGCAGAAGGAGATGAGCGAGAACAGAGTGCAACGGCGATCGACAGAGAAAGAAAACAGGCGTAGCTACAGTCTCATATGTTTGCTGGCCATCGTTGCCTGGCAACTGTTTGACCCTGATGTGGATATTATGTAAGAGCAAACGGCGATCGCACCTCCATGAAGCAGTAAAATTATCCACAGCGCGTTGGTAAGGCCATCTACGCCTCGTGTGTGTGTGTGTGTGTGTGTGTGTGTGTGGTCTGATTAGAAGTGATTGTGTAGCGAGTGAGGTGAGAAGACGGAGACGAGGTGTGACAGAAAACCATCTCTCAGCAGAGGCTATTGATCCAATTAGGGGCCAAATGGCATCCTCTACTCAGACTTCTCAGGAATCAATAATCCTCTGTCTTACAGTCTATGTTTACTTGGGAAAGACCATATATATATATATATATATATATATATATATATAGTTGTTTTTTCGTGCAGTTTAATATGGTAACTTCAAGAAAGGGATTTCCAATATGCAGCCCAGGAACCATCTTTTCTGGTCTTTCACCACAAAGTGAAAACATAAGGGGGACATTTTTACTGATAAAAATAAGTTTAAAGATGCATACAAAGTAAAATGATCTTAAAATGGGAAATGCCATGAAGAACCTCCAGAATTATTTTACTGTTCTAGGCTAAAACAAATGTGATTAACCATATTATTTGCTTTCATTTTGATTTGATAGCAATTAGGAGCAACGAGATCCAGCAACTTTTAGTCAAGTACATACGTGGATGCACCCAATTCATTGTCACTTGTTTCATGCCAAGTTATCGACATTACATAAAAAATAAGGCTTAGCTAAAGCTAATAGAAAATAACTGGGCTGTGTGGGATGTTGAATCCTGATTTTAGGGTTATGGTCTTATATTTTAGAGCTAAAATTATTGAAAAATATTTTCTGTAACCAAATAAGATTGTTTTATCAAACAGTTGTATATTTAGTTTATTATTCAGCATGTAAAAATGTTACATTTTACTTTTAATAGAATTGTTTTTGTGGAGATTCTGGTGTGTGTGAGAGTGAATTCTAATTAGTTTACATGAAATGTAATGTATGGAATCAGACTTTAATCTGAATCTATCTGGACTTCCTTTATAGCCTCTAGAGATGAGTTGCTATAAACCTTGCTTGTACCAAGTCACTATGTAAAGAAACTAAAGTCATTATAAATAGTCTAAAGCACAATAAAATTGTACAAAAACAAACAAAGTTAAATTTTTCTGCTTTGTGCAAGAAAACAGGTTCAGGGCTTAGCTGTCTGTTCAAGGTTTTTGCTCCTGGTCCTTGAATTATGTCTTTTGTAGAAACACAATAGAATTCTCAAAGTGTCTCTGCTAAAGAGAAAATCTGCCTTTAGCTTTACCTCGTATGAACTCAGGCAGGACTGAGCCACAGGTTTTTGTGGGGGAGTGGAGCCACGTTCCTACAGGTGACAGAGCTGTTCTTTTGCAGGGTCTGTGATAAAATGGCCAAGGGCGTTTCATAGAAATAGTCAGAGTAAGGTCGAGTCAGTTTGGTTGCAAACTACTCGCAGAGCAAAGATGTGAAAGCCTAGAAGGCATGACAAAATGCTCCGACACCAGACTGGACTGTGACTCTCTAACTCAACCAGAATCACACATGCTTCATGAAGTCTGGGAGAGCTTTTATATTTGATCAGATCTTAACTGTGCTGTGATTATTTTGATAAATCTGTACAGTGGCTATGGAGACAACAGAGTGATTGGAGCGTTTGACGCATGGTCACGATCTAAAGAGTGTTCCCAGTTGTTTCAATTCCCTCGCATCCATTTCCTTCACGCCGGCTTCACATTTCTGTACAGCAGGAAAATGAAATGGCCAGTGTGCTTCGACAGATAAAGACAGCAAACTGCCAAACATCATGTGGGACTGCTGGCCACCGCTCCTAAAGCCCGTAGTAAACACCAACGCCAGACTCCCTCGGCACATTTCAATGGGTCATTAGAGGAGAGTTATCTTCCAGCAGCGATGCACAAGTGCTCATTTTCCTACCTGCCTGTCCATCTGCCTCTGTTTTTCTCACAGTCTAACAGCATAACTCTGTTTTCAGACACATTTAAGACATAGCGGAAAGAAAACAAGACTCCAATTAGAAGGGAAGCTGTGTTTTTGCTGTTTGTTTGCTGTCAGGTAATGTTTTGCATGCACTCAGCTTCCTTCGCAAATGTCATAGAAAGAAAAACGGTCAAGTTTAGGAATTATAATGGGATGAAACGGTATTCACGCAGTTTCAACTTCATTTTTTTTTATCAAATTGACTGTTTTTTGGCAATTACAGATGCAAGTCTTTTGGGCTATGTCTGAATCACATCATATTTGTGGAGTAATTATACTTATACTATACAACTTATACTTGTCTTTCCAACACATTCTGTATGTGAAACCATGTATGATATTCCTCCATCCTCACAGTTAAGCAGGACTTTTATGCAGCTTTTATGCTATACTATTCTAGAATAAACTTCCAGAAAACCACAAAACTGCTGAAATGCCGAGTTCCTTTGATTCAAGACTAAAACCCCAATTTATCTCGAGCTGACTTTCAATAATAATAAGCGCAACAGATGTATTCTAGTTCGGATTGCCACTTTCAATTACTTCTCTTTGTTTTGCTACTGCAATATAATGTTTTAATTTATTTCTTTTTATTGATTTTATATGTTTATCATGTAAAGCCCTATAAACTGCCTTGTTGTTGAAATAGGCTGTAGAAATAAACTTGACTTGTACTGGAATATTACACAAATCCCTTTAAAATTTATTGAAACTTATGTAATTGTTTACAAATGTGTAAACATTGAAGTAGCATGAATTCATTGCCAATGCACTGTTGATACAAACCGCTATAATAATAATAATAATTTGGCATGTGGATTAAACAGATTGTGAATTTAAAGTTGCTCACCAAAACTTAAAAATGACCCAATTGTGTATGCATCCAACGTTGTGTGTACTGGCATCAACTGAGGTTCTACAGGTACTGGAGAATAAAGATATGTATTCAAGTTGTAATTGTGACAGATGGTGCAAGAGAAAGCAGACCAGATCTTGCCAAGACTGCTACAAAATATAGTTTACCCCCCTGCTGTGAACACGTCATATTTTAGTGTTCAACTCCAAACACTGATGTAGTAATACATCTATCCAAGAGATAGATTTCAAACATCAACATGCTGCATTTCACTTTTATCGTTATTGCATTATGTGATGATTTGAGGCCCTGGAACTTACCCAGAAGAAGACGGACGGCTCCCTGCAAGACAGGGACGAGGGGAAAACCTCGAGTTTCTCCTGAACAAGAGATTTGTTTCCAATAACGAAGGTAGTTCTTCAGTCTGTCATGGTGAAAAATGAGTTGAGACTAGAGGCGCTCGTCTCCATTTCCTGTCTCTGCAACAATCTAACCTCCACTTGTGGTCTCTTGAAATGGACTAAGGCTGAAAGAACAGGATTTAGAGATAAAAAAATACCCAAATTCAATGTAGAAAGACCACAGACCAGGATTTGAAACCAGGAAACGTTTTACTTTAAACCAACAGTAATACACCACTGAGCTGCCCACCAAACTCATCAACTACAAAGTAATTGTGGTCAACACAAAAAGCTTTTTTTTTTCATTACAGAAACCAATTCAAGTTGTTTATTTGCAAGATTTTAATCTGCTCAAAATGGAACTAATCTGAATGTTTTCATGAAACAAAAAGTAGATATTTTTTAAAAAGTAAAGAAATATGAGATCCTATTTCCAATTGTTTTCTACTTCATCTATAGAAAGTCCTTTAATTTTATAGCGCTAAGAACATATCAACATGTCCTTTTAAGTCTGCTTTTGAATTTAAGTCACTAGATGTTTGTGATCTTAATGATAAAATTATAAGAAAGCTGAAAATTTGCTAAATGAAAGCTTAACACTGTGTTGTACCCAACACTTTCCATTTTAATAGGATTTGAATTTGTCTGCACATAACTTGAAAATGCTTGCGTCAGTAAAAACCTTGACCATAAGTCAAATTTCTACTATTATTGAATTGCAGGATGGAGCTGAAGAAAATCATTCTGTGGACCACAAATGGTTCACTGGCCACACTTTGAACACCCCACAGATATTTTCAGAAACATGTCTCAGTTAAAAATCAAAGCTAATTTCATATTTAACAAGTTACCAGCAGGACAATATATTTAATAATGACACCCAGGCCCACTCACTAACACCACGGTTGGATCAATAACAATCCCTGTTGTCTAAACTGAGCATGTTTCCAAAAAACACTGGTAACATCTCCAGCTCATGTTTCCAAGTCACAGACATTGATGATGAAGATCATTCTAGAACACATTATTGATGAAAATAAATTGAAAATGGCCGCATTCATTAATGTAGTTCACAACACAAACTCTAATCTTGAACATTAGATCAATTCATTTGGCCAAATATGAAAATCAATAAAACTGATTTTTATTAGCATCTATGAAACAAGTGTGAAAAAAAAGAAATGATTTCATCAATTACCTTGAGAGAACTGTAATGTATTCTGTGTTTTGCTCATTATTATTACTGTATTTTAACCATAAAAGTCCCATTTAAATAAAAAATAAAAAATCTGATCTTACAAAGATGACATGGAGAAATTAACCGAGTGGCTGCCAAACAACTCTCTCTGAGAATAGAAACTATAAAAACAAGGAACAACTTCGTACAAATTCTTTCGACTAATTAAATGCTGCAGTATCCATTTCCAGTCTGACACAAATCTATTAGAACAGAGTGGGGAATAAGAAACAGCTCCTCTCCTCCCTTTAAAAACCATGCACCAGCCAAAGCTGAAGAAAAGCAAGAAATGAATAACAGCAGAACAAGAGGAGAGAGAGAGTGGCACATGTGTTGGAGTATTACAGTAAGCCTGGAGTGTTGACTGTGTTTTTCCCCCTTTGGTTCTAACTCTACGGGGAACAATGGTCTCTCTATAGCCCTCATAAATATATAGCCCTCTATAGCCCTCCTGCTTCTTTCCTCAGAGGCTGAGAACGCATCAGTATCCCTCATCATAGAGCAGCGGACTCCAGTGTAACACACCAGCAGGAGCGGGCAACATGCCAGAAACATGTTTAACTCAGACATAAGATAATTTTTTTTTTCTTTTACATTTCAAGCCTGAAAGCTAATCATCGGCCTTATTTTCTGAATGACTGGGAGAATCAATGTTAATCTCCATGTTCAAATAAGTCTCTTGAGTGACTGTTTGGAGAGATGTTAGCGCTGGAATCTAATCTGAGCTACATGTCAGCGGGTATTAAGTTGGGATGTCCCAGTGCAATCCCAAATCTTTCATATTACGCAGCAGAAGGACATAAATACTTGTTAGTAGTGATACAAACTCCCAACGGAAGTGGTTTTTCTGAAAACTACAACGGGTAGCACTTCCTGTAGAGGGGAAAGTATGAAAAGAATGACCTGGTTCCAAATATCTACATAAACAAGAAAAAAGACAAAGGGCTCCCATCTGAATTTACCAGGACCGATAAATGTTCCCTCAACAGGTTCAATATGAGTATAAAAATGTTCATGACAGGTCACAAAAACTTGAGTTTTAACAGTATATACACAACGACAAAGTTAGGTTTGCAGACCTAACTTTACAAAAATGTCAACATTTGAATAATAACGTAATTTAAACCATTGAACACATCTGTGATGTTGTTCAGCGGACAATCCAATCTGTGATGTGGGTTGTATTTAGGGAAACTAACTGTGATTTGATGCCAAACTTCTTTCACTGACATCGAGATCTGCCAAGACATTTTGTCACCAGTTCTGAACAGTAAGTCACAAGATACGCCACTGCTGTCTTCTATGATCGTTATTGAGAGTTTAACCAAAATGCTAATGGAGATACCTTCTACTTTCTGGCATTTAGAGGGATGAATACCTTCTTTCCCGGCCCAGACAAACACTCAGAATAAATGGTCACATCCAAAATTATACGCTTTCTGAAGAGAAACCAGCCAATAAATACAAGCTAAAAAATATGTGAAAGTAACCAAGAAGTCCTTTTTTCAGTCTGATAATGAGCAGCTTTAGACAAACTATTCCAACTACAATAAATACAAAGCTGGATCTTTTCAGCTTTGATGCAGGTTACATGGGTTTGAAGCATTAAAGCTAATAACATGAACATATTTGGGCATAAAGACATGAGCTACTTAAGCAGCACCACTGATTTAGTTTATCTTCTGTCATTTTGCAGTGTTTTAGAAGAAATACTAAGGAGGAGCAAATTGCATCCAAACACATTCATTATAGTTTTCAGGCAAGAAAAATAATCATATCAAGGCAATGCAAAAATAAGACATAGCATCATCTTACTGGTATCTTATTCCAACCAATCAGTGAGTGGGAAGGCACTAATAACTTTCCACACAGAGGAGATTCTTTACACGTGAAGGAGGTTTGGCTTTTCAACTGGTATATGAACATAAATCCAAATATCAAGTTAATTGGTTTCTTTGACATGTATGAAGAAAACTGGCTTGTATGTCAATATTCTTTAGACTTAAACAACTCAGAAGAGAACATAGAGCAAGTGACTGAATCAGAGTTTTCTGAACAACAAAACTTAATCTAATTGTAAATCAGAGGTTAAAGAGTAGTAAGCAGCAAAGTAAGTGTTGCTACGATTCCATGCAGTTTTGTCAACGTTTAACTTCAGAACCTCGTTGTACATGTCACAACTTTGCTCTAACGAACCACCCCAAACAAACTGTTCAAAATAAAGATGGATTAAACTCTCAAAGAGTTTTCAGGATCACCTCAGCTAATCAGACACAACCTCCTCAGTTTCATGTCAAGGTGCTTTGAAATGAGGTTGGGATGGTAAACTACCTTAAAAAAAGTTAACATAGTGACTATTGTAGCTTGTAAACGCAACAATTTTCACTAACTGCCAGACTGGTTGCCACAAACCCACCATCTTTTATGCAATGTTTTAACTATGTGATTCAAAATGTTTCTGGCACAATTTTCCTGACTCACAAGGTCCATGAAGACGGTCAAAGATGTGGTGAGGTAAAGACTCCTGCAACACTTTAAGAACTATAAAACTTTATTTCCAGACCAATGCAAATAAAGTTGTTTTCTAGTACTTCAAGTGTTGAGCGTTCACCTTAATGGACTATAAGAGCAGCACTTTGTGATAGACTTTGAGACAGATAAAAAAGACTAGCAGTAGAAGCTTTCTCAAAGTAGCTACCTCTACTGATGGACATACTTTAAATGTTGCATGACATCAAGGTGTTTACTCTTTGCATTTCTGCCTCAGCAGAGCAATCTTCTTTCATTATTTATACTAACATGATTTTACTTTTCAGTTTTCAACATGGTTTCTCAAGCATCACTAAAGCTTTAGCAGGTATTTGTAGTGATAGTCACACATACTAATTCCATCGCCCAGCCTGTGCAAATCAGATGTTCTGCTGCTGAAGGATATTCCCAACAACATGTTTAGCTTTAAATCACAGCTTTAGGGATTCAGGGTGTAAGAAGGAGTCTGACAGGAAGATTTCGTGTCTGTGTTGTCAAAACATTTTCAGTGAATCTAACGAACGGAATCATGATATGCTTGGTAATAAGCATTAAGACATCACTCAGATCATAAATATGGCATCCCCCCCTCTTCCCCGCTTGTAAAGATAGGTCATGTTGACAGCATATTTGGTCCTAGGGGTGTGTGAAGACGCGTGTACTATGTAGGGTATGTTCACTACCGCCTGCATGTTTTTCCGTCTACTTAACTGGATTTCTCAGCACCTGTCTGACTCTGTTGGACATAATTGGCTGTGGTTGACCTCCTTGAATTCTCACTACGAGTACCACAGGGGTATCCCGATTGACTTTTGTAGCCCGTCAAGTACATCATCTCAGCCTTCCTAATGGGTGATGATTCCTTCATTTCTGAATTTCTCTCTGCATTAGTTACTTGTGTTAATGTGACAGTACAGGCCCAGGCAGAACACAATCAATGACAGAATGTCCTTGCAATCACTCCAATAGTGGTGAAATGTTAGCTTGTTTCTAGTCTTAGCATTGCTGGCACCATGGTGCAGCATACTGATTTACTGACTTTCTTGTAATTACTTTAAAATCTTAACTTGATATGGTTAGTTTTTGAGTTCTGAGTTAGTTTTCATGATTCATTTCACTTCATTGAAAAGTAGTTGGAGTTTTTGCCATTTGGTGTTTCCTACATTGGTCTGAGTTATGTTCATGGGTAGGCGGCCTACTTAGCTTATTAAAATGCCTAAGATGAAATTTAATGTTAGTTTGATTGTAATGCGCCCTGCGACAGACTGGCGACCTGTCCAGGATGTACCCCGCCTCTCGCCCGAAACGTTAGCTGGAGATAGGCACCAGCACCCCTCCCGACCCCACTGAGGGACAAGGGTGTTCAGAAAATGGATGGATGGATGGATGGATGATTGTAATGCACGATTACTGGAACCCTTAAAATAATTAAGGTTTTCCTGCTTTCTTTTAGTCTGAGAAAAGGTCTGTTTAAAGAACTTAATTTGTTGGTGCCAGGCAGTCATGTAGCTCCTTCAACTAGTTTTCTTACTAGCTGAAGAAAACTCGGACTGCTTTTCACATTTGGACATCTTAAATCTTACTGAACAGGAATCTGATGTGGTGTTTCTCACGGCTCTGTTCTTGGGTCATTATTAATCAATTTCTAAATAATCACCCTTGCTAGGATTATGAAGTATTACAGGCTCACAGTCATTTATAGTCACTGAGTGAGTGGCCGAATAACATCAATGTTGGACAAGAATTTCATCCATATTAAGAAAACAAACAGAAGTTTGCAATTCTGGTTCCAAAAGACGTTGGAGAACAATTGATAAGACTCTGAAACACCTAAGAGAAATGACGAACTAACCACATATCCATTTTGAAATCATCATCTTATATTTTAAAAAAAAGAAAATATTTATGTACACATATTAGATAAAGTCACAGAAAAACTGCTGCCTGTTTTCTTTTTTTATTAGGCAATTCATTTTTTATACCGATTTAAAGGTACAGATATCCGTCAGAAAACTCATCCAAATGGTAGCATTATGTTTTTATGCTGCTTGTCATTTCACAGGTTTTCAGAAAGTTGATGCTCTCATCAACTTTCACTTTATAAATGTATGTCCAATTAAAATAGGAAGGTCAGTTTCATTAAATCAGAATTAAAAGAATAATTGTTTAATACTGGTTTCAAATAAACTTCAATCTTTGTAGTTTGATAAAAATTCAAATAAAATAAAAAAAATTATCCTTTATGAAGTAAATGTACCAGTTCTTAGCAGCTTGATTTAAATTAGCATTTTATTGCATCTTCTACTGCGTCAGTCTAAATTTAAATGTTTCTTTTTCTACATATTTCATTTATTTCAATATGGTTTATGGAAGTAATTTATTTTCTTTTGAAAAGTATTTAAACTGCCTCATTTTTAAATGGTTCAGTAAAACACCTATGTCTTGCATTAACCCTGATTCACCACCATATTAACAGGGAGGAGGCAGAAGTCAATAGGACAAGCATTGTAGAGCCCAAGAAAAAATGTTAGCAAATGCATTACATAGTTTGTAAATATATTTGACATATTCTGTGTTCAGAATTTGTCTGCATATATAATGTGTTTGTCACAGTAAGATTAAAGCTGGGGAAAAAAAAAACCTCAGCAGAATATGAAGAAAAGCATGTGGAGAGTAAAATTGTGCATGCTACTCGACTGCTTGGCATGCACTGTGAATTTTAGATCTATTCCCATTTGCCACTTTATATTACATCCTAAGATCCAATCAGGAGACCTAAACAAACAGAACATCATACAGCACAGTCTGATCCCCCTCAATGCTGTCTGAAATATTTAGGGTACCCTGCATAGCGTATGAGAAGAAACTGGAATGGTTTTATGTGTGTACAAGAGATTTCCTGCGTCCTTGAGGGGGTACTTGCTAACAAGGGACTTCTTGCTACTTCAGATGCAAGAAGAAGCAGCTATATGATCTATTAAACATGCTTCACCTCCTCCTGCAGCAGGAGAAATGGCCTGCTGATAGATATCATTCTATTCTGCACATGAATTTGTTATTATTGTTCGCTTTCCTGCAATGAAGTCAAGCAGAAATGGTGCAATTTAATTCACAGTGACTTGAACAGTATGCTTCACACACAGCAAACGGATTTCAATTACTCCAAAAGCTACCATGCTAAATTGGACTGAGCTGCTATGTGGGTGTTTTACAAAACTGCTCCCTCAAATAACCGAGACCTGTATCCAAACTGTGTCCAGTCGACGTTAATACGACAACACAGAATCTGAAACTTTCATCCAACTATAATTCCAAAGCGTTGTAGGGGAAAATGTTCACGAGAACCAACAGAGTGCAGAAGTACAAAGACGTTCCTTTTGGTGCTTCCAATAGAATATTAGATTTGTTTTCAGGCAACTGTTGATAAATTACATGTGAGCAAAACAAGAACATCAATTTAAAAAAGAAATAAACCTGGATAAAATTTGAGAAACAAGTTGTTGGACTTAGTAAGCAAAAAGGAAGCCAAATTGTTGGGATTAAAAGTTTACTAGAGTCTAATAAGTTTGAATACATCTGTATTCACGGTAGGTTTGCAGTTGTGCCATACTCTTTCCATTTTTAAATGATGGATTGAACAAAGCTCAGAGATGCTTAAAGTTTTTAAAGTTAAATACTTTAAACTTCTCCAGAACTTTGCTGCCTGACCTGATCTGCTATGTACCTGCAGCTTCCATTTTCTAATTATGCAGAAATCTGCGTTGGAGTATGGGTGATTTCTCAAGGCAACTGTTTTGAGTGAATTTGAAGGAGAACTGTACCAATCTAGACTAAACTATCATCAAAATAATCAATCCCCTTGGATTCCATTTTGGCATTATGAGAAAGTTCTTTCGCTTAAAGGATTTTATGAAGTCAAAATTGTCTCCATTCGTCTTTTTTTTTTAACTTTCACCAATGATTCTCTTTTCACATATAGAAAATCCCACTATTACGCTGCTTAGTTGTCTGATCCTTCTCTCTTCCATGTCGCTCTCTTTCCCCCCTCTGAATGCCGTGGGAGTTTTTTTGGAGCAGAATTATCTAAGCACATTCGTCACAGTAAAAAATAAGCAATTCAGTAATTATTAACAAGCTTAGAGAAGAGAAGAAATATGTCAGAAAGGCAACCATATACCATCCACATTCATATACCACACATCTAAAATTCTTGATCCAGCTTTGAGTTTGTCTTCTGTGATGGCTAAAAAAGAAAACGAATCATGAAGAGAGTCTTTGGAACCAAGAGAAACGTTTGAAAAGTGATGCAGAGATTTTAACCGTGATGAAACCCAAAAGCAGATAAAAACAAAAGAAACAGAATTAAATCAGACTTTGAAGCCAGAAGAGATTTCAGATTTCAATCATCCCGAATTAATTCAAAGACAAAAAGTTGAAACAAAAATGACTTAAAGAATCTGAGAGATAAAGAAGGGTTACGTAAGACTTTAAGGTTAAAAGTAAATGTTTTAATTTTAGGGCATGGAACGTTTTAAACTCTGAACATCAGGATACGAGTATAGTCCAGAACTACTGCAGTACTCAGCATGGTGTCTTTTTTTTTCTCCCCTTCCTCATCATATCCGTCCTCTCGCCCAGCAGCGTTCGACGGTGCGAACTCCCTCCTCAGGTTCAAACCCATATCATTAGCAGAAACCTCCAAGGCTACAATTAGGCCTTCTTCTGCGGGTGCTACTCCGAAACCAAGGCGCCGCAGATCTGACGCTGACGAGCCGTGAATGAAACGCTTTAACTGTTTTGACGCTCGGGTCAGAGTTTTGTTGCGGAAACGTGTTAAGATGACAGGTTTTGACGTTGTGGGGGGGGGGGGGGGGGGGGAGCCCCTCTGGGGGGGTTTGCTGACAGGTGGGGGGTGGCGGTTGCCCCGGC